>NC_133328.1:483850898-484058398 GCF_042186555.1 Aquarana catesbeiana
CCTCTATGCTGCTGGTATTGACTTTCTGTTGCTTAGATACAACATTATATACCGTTCTTTTTGCTCATTTTTATTATACTGTATTTTGCCTTATGTGATTTGCTGTGCAAGGATGACCTTCCCCGTGATCAGGTTCTTGTGGTTCTGTTCCGCCTCGAGTTCTTTTTCTCTGTGGCGGACACATGTTCGCCCTGGCAGCCTCAGAGCTGCTTGTGTCTCCATGTCCGGGAACTTGATTCCCCTTGACAGGAGCGCGCGCTTGCGCAGTAGCACTTAACACTGCACCTGCGCAGTGCGGACGAACAGATCCGGTGACGTCAGGGACCGCCTCTCGCGCCGTCCCTGACTTCCGGGTTGGGGTGCTCTTATAGCGGCCGGTTATGGCCGCTATGTGAGCCTACAGCTTCCTGACGCTGTGCCAACTGAGGACCACCGATGTGGGTAAGTGCTGCCGCCCTCCTCTTCCTTTATCTCCCTTGCTCTCAGGCAGACCTTCCTCCCTGCCTGCATCCCTGCTGAATCCAACATCTCTGCATGTAACCTGTTTATACAACGCTCCCTGTTTATTTATCTATTGTTATACTAGAGTGCCTCTCTGATACTCTTGCTATTCTACACTGTTTCTAACTTGCAATTTTAACCCTTTCTGGTTGTTTTTTCTTGACTGGTGGGTTAACTTTCCATATGACCCCTGTGATATGGTAATTTCATTACAATTTTTGATTGCAGTTGTCGTTGTGACCTCCCCCTGCATACACCAATATTTCTAGCCCACCTGGGGGGGGGCCTTTAGTGCCAACCTAACAGCGGCTGGCGACTCTATCTCGCTCGTTACATGATCCTCTGTTATATGGTCCTCATCTATTCTAGCCCATGCGTCTACAATATATTAGTACTTCAGGGGTGAGTGCCAGCTCCTTACCTTTGTGTGCAATTCCTCTTAACCTGGTTTTTTCCCTTTACACCTTTCAGTAGTGGCTTCTCCCTCCACTGACCTCACTGTCCCCCTTTTCCTTTCCCCTTCCCCCTCGTCCTTTCTGTCCCCTTCTCCCCCTTCCCTCCCCCTTCCCCCCCCTCTCTCCTCCCCCTCCTCCTCCTTTCCCCCTCCCCCCTCTCTCCTCCCCCTCCTCCTCCTCCCCCCCCCTCTCTTCCCCCCCCTCCTCCTCCTTTCCCCCTTCCCCCCCCTCCCTCCCCTTCACCTCTCTCCTCCCCCCCTTCCCCTCCCCCCCTTTTTCCCCTTCCCCCTTTTTCCCCCCCTTTTTTCCCCCTCCACCCTCCCCCCACTGCCATCTACCTTCACTGTTTCCTCATTTCCTATCCTTGCACACTGGTTTTAACTTGAGAGGCACACTTCTGGCACCCCCCTATTCTATCCCTCCCTTCGACTGATTCCCTAGTCTATTGATTTATATAATTCTATCATCTAAAATTTATCCATCTAGAGGCTGTCTGTTATCCCCTGTGTCCGCCGCAGGGGGAACCACTTGGGGCCTTACACACCCACAGAGAATTACTGAACGGGTGAGCTCATCCTTTTTCTACTTAAATTGTATGTAAGTGTTTAATGTATTGTTTAATGATTTTGCTGCATCGACAAATGTCTTTCTCATGTTATGTATTTACTATAATTATTGTATGTTGTACCACAGATATTGCTCTCCTGAGGAAGCGGTGAAAACCGTGAAACCGGTCGAGAATCCAAGCTCTATTTGTGTCCACTATCACTATGGGTTGTAATCCAATTGGTTGTATTTACTGCTTCCGTTTTTAATTACAACTGTATGTGACACTGTTATAATCTTTTAATCATGTTTTCTATTAAAATGAAATTTTTTTATATTATTATCTCCTTCTTTATCTGTCTGTACTGAATACTTGACTATACCTAGTACCGCAATAGTCCCCCCCCCCCCCCAGGGGCGTATTCTCCCTTGCATGGGGTATTGAGATACTGGCCGACAGAAGCAGCTAACTGCGGCCGCTCCCTACCTCCTGCCCTTTGTTTCTGTACTAGACATTTGGGATGATGGTACTTTTACTTGGTATTTCAACTTTTCTGATCTAGACGCTCTTTCTTCAAAGCCTACTCCTTCTTTGGTTACCCCCTTGACTCTATATTCAATCCATTTCATTGTGTTCACATTGTTTCAACATTCCATATTTCCTTTCAATGTGTCAAACTCCCCCCTCCCTCCACCACCATACCCCACACTTATCCTTGTGTCAATATTTTCCTTCCCCCGTAATGCCCACAAAGTACATGTGTTCTCCTCCCCTCTTTTATGGGGATATAGTAATTGAAATAGGGCATAGCTCAAAAGGTAAAGGCGGGAAGGAGAAAGAGAAGAAAAAAAAAAAAACCCCACCCAAACCCCCCCACATCAAATAGTCCAACAACACCAAAAATTACATTCCCCATTACCCTCACCCATAACAGTCTTAAACCTACTCCTTTAATCACCCCCTTGATTCTATATCCAATCCATTTCATTGTGTTCACATTGTTTCAACATTCCGCATTTTTCCCTTCTTTTTCCCCCTCTCAATGTGTCAAGCTCCCCCCTCCCTCCACCCCCATGCCCCACGCTTATACCTATGTCAATATTCTCCTTCTCCCTTTGTGCCCACAAATTACATGTGCTCTCCTCCCCTCTTTTATGGGGATATAATAATCAAAAGAGGGCTTAGCTCCAGAAATGAAGGCAGGAAGGGGAAGGAGAAAAAAAAAAAAGAGGAAAAAGAAGGAAAAAACCCCCCTCAATCCCCTGCAATACATGGGCGCATCGAGGCCTCACCTCGACCCACCCTCCCCACTCTCACCCCAAGCACCTTCCAGAAATATACTTAATCCCTTTTCTTACTAGGCAACGCGGCACTGCCCTATCCGGTTTCTTTCTTCCAATCTATAATATCTCGGCTGATTGCTGTTTCCAAATTTTCCATATATCCTTAAATTCCCCCTGTCTGTCCTTAATCCTATACACCCACTCTTCCGCGTCCATTATTTTATCTACTTCCTTTTTCCAATCAAGCACTGTTGGGCATCTAGGATTTTTCCAGTACCTTGGCACCAGTGCCTTTGCCGCATTCAACAAATGGGGAGTAATACTTTTTTTATATATTTTATTTGGGGATGGCATCCCATGGAACAAGAAGTGCAATACCGAGAATGCTATAGGTTTTACGGTCATCTTCTTGACCCAGGGGGCCACTGCCTCCCAAAATTTTTTGATCTTCGGGCACGTCCACCATAGGTGGAGGTATGTACCTTTCTCCTCACATCCCCTCCAGCAACTTGCTTCTCCCTTTGAAAACATTTGTGCCATGCGGGCAGGGGTACGGTACCATCTGGTCAGGAATTTATATGCCATCTCCTGAATATGTGAGCTTATTGAAGAGCTATGAGTTGTTTTAATCAAACTTTTTGCTTGTAAAGTCGAGAACCTCTCTTCTATTTCTCTCTCCCATTCCTTAATATAATAGGGTATTGAAGTACTATAGATTAAGTATTAATTTATACATCCTGGATAGTAGATGATTAGCTTCAGGAATCTCCAGACACCAAGATTCAAACATTGTGAGGGTATTCATAGGTCTAATCAGAGATTTCCTTTTGTTATAGAAATCTGTAATTTGGAAGTATCTCCACACGGACATCGGAATATCCCCCCACTTCTCCACCAAATCCTTTAAAGGGACCAGTTTGCCCGATGGAGCTATCCTCTCACATGTTACCCCTCCATCTCTTCCCCATCCTTCTAGATTTCTTTTATTCTCCCCTGGCTGAAACCAAGGAAATCCCTCCAATGGAGCCAGTGGGGAAATCATAGGTGCAATCTTACCTTGGGCATTTAACCTATCCCAAACGAATAGTGTAGTTTTAGTTATTGGCGATGTCCATTCTGATAATCCCCTGTTCACGGTTGGAATCCAGGGCGCCCCTTCTAGATCCCTGCCAGCTATTGTTTTTTCCAAATTTACCCATAGTTTATTTGCAGAATCATGGCGCCAGTTCAGTATTCGAACCAGGGCCATAGCCTTATAGTACAGATTCATGTCTGGTAAATCTAACCCTCCCTCCTCTTTATGTCTCCTCAGTATATGATATGATATTCTTGGGTGCTTATCTCCCCACACAAATTTCGAGAAGGCCCTTCTTATCTGCCTAAAAAAGGCTTGTGGGAGTGTCATAGGGATAGTATATAGGATATAGATAATTCTTGGAAGGACATTCATTTTTATTGCATTCACTCTTCCAAACCAAGTCAGCAGATGGCCCCTCCAGCTTTTCAGGTCTCTCTGTATGTTTACTAGCAGCGTACCATAATTAAGCTCATATAGCTTCTTCAAGTCCGCTGTAATATTAATCCTCAGATATCTTAGGGAATCCGTGTGCCAAATAAAGGGAAAGCTATTTTGTATGGCCTTCCTCATCTTAGAAGGAACATGGCTTGGCATCAAAATTGATTTTTCAGGGTTTATCTTAAAATTAGATAGGGCTTCAAACCTCTCTATTTCCCGCATTAGTTCTTTCAAAGATTCTTGGGCTTTTGATAGATAAAATAAAAGGTCGTCTGCATAGGCCGATACCTTATGTTTCACTGCCCCAATATGGATGCCATTAATCCCTCCGTTCTTCCTTATCTTACATAAGAAAGGCTCCAGGATCAGGGCAAATAACAGGGGTGACAATGGGCACCCCTGTCTAGTCCCGTTACGGATATCAAAGCAATCCGAAAGCCCTCCATTTACCTTGACCCTTGCTTTTGGTTTATTATATAATGCCAGAACCTATCCCATCATACGCTCTCCCAGGCTCACCTCTCTCAGAACCTCAGACAGGAAGACCCAGTCAACCCTATCAAATGCTTTCTTAGCATCCATAGACATCAATACCCTTGGAATTTGCTCTGGTCCGTTTTGGGCCCAATGTAATAGCTGTAAGGTGCGAATTGTATTGTCTCTGGTTTCCCGTCCTTTTATAAATCCCGTTTGATCTAAATATATTATTTTTGCTATATGATCTTGCATCCTAAGGGCCAAGATTTTTGAAAGGATCTTCGTGTCCGAGTTCAAGAGGGAGATGGGCCTATAATTAACACACATCCGAGGATCCTTCCCCTCCTTCGGGAGGACCGTCACATGTGCCATCAATGCTTCTGGGGGCAATGGGCTAGTTGTTGTTATGGAATTGAAATAATCGCACAAGGGCTGTACTAGCTCTGGAAGAAACTTTTTATAGTAAGTGTTCGTAAAGCCATCAGGGCCCGGCTTTTCCCCAACGGCAATCCTCCCACCACTTTACTCAACCCCTCCACCGTGATTGGTTGTTCCATTTCCTCAAGTGTCGCAGTTGAAATTACTGGTAATTCTGATGCCCTTATGTATTCTCTAATCTCCTACCTCATTCCTCCCACCTCATCTGCTATTTTACCCCCTTCTATATTATATAAAGACCTATAATACTTTTGGAATTCTGCTGCTATTTTATGAGAGTCAATGACCTGTTTATCATTTACTGTTAATTTATGGACATGCCTTGCTTTCTGCTGTTTCTTTAATTGTCTCACCAGCAACTTTCCCCCTTTGCTACCTTGTTCATAAAAACGATGAGCATATTATCTTTGCTTATTTTTAACTTTCAGATCCAAACATTTAGTCAAATTAAGCCTCAACTCTACCAGCCTATTATCATCTTCCGGGTCTCGTTTATTTTTATGTTTTATCTCATTTCTATGTATCTCTTCTAAGATATCCGTAATTTCCTTTTGTTTTTCTTTCTTAAGACGTGAACCTTGTGCAATCATTTCCCCCCTAATAACTGCTTTATGTGCTTCCCACACTGATTGATTGGACACCTCACCTGGCTTATTGTTCTCAAAATACGATATCAGTCCATCCTTCAAAGTTTTGAAGGCCCTTTTATCATCCAAAATGGACTCATTTAGTCGCCAGTTCCTTTCCTTCTTGCCTACACCACCCATTCGTAAGCTCAGGGCAACTGGCGCATGATCCGATATCGTAATTGAGCCAATTACTGAAGATTTCACAAGCTGTAGATCAAATTGATCAACCAGTAATAGGTCAATCCGAGAATAGGTGTTATGCATTCTTGAATAATAACTATAATCCCTTTTACGGCTATGCAACATCCTCCAGCTATCCACCAGATGAAGCGATCTCAAACTCTTTCTTAAATGTCTCTGAGCCCTAAAGGATAATACTGTCTTACCGGATGAAGTGTCCATTTCGGGGTCTAGAGTGAGGTTAAAATCCCCTCCCAATATTAATATACCTTCCCTCATCTTTTCCAATTTTTTCAGTGTTTTTGATATAAATTCTACCGTACCATTATTAGGGGCATAAATTGAGGCGAACGTGTAACACTGACCCTGTATTCTCCCCTTTACAAACAAAAAACGACCTTCCAAATCCGTCTCAACTTCCACAAGCAAAAAAGGAATTGACCTATTAAATGCTATTGTGACACCTCTAGCTCCACAAATAGGTGAGGTTGAATAAAACCATTAATTAAATGGAAAGCAGGGCAATCTGGGGGTCGACCCTGCTGTGAAGTGCGTCTCCTGGAGGAATATAACATCTGCCCCCAGGTTACGCAGTTCACACCAGAGACTCCCCCTCTTACTAGGTGCTCCTAGACCCCTTACATTATATGATACTATCTTCACTTCTGCTATTTAATCCTATTTATATATACTTTTCTGTACCTATCACCATGCCGCTCCAAGGGATCCCCTTGTCTTCTCTGTGTATATTTCCACTCTGAGAGTAAGGTGCCCAGGATGAGTGGGATGTACTGAGGATGAAGAGGGAGAGAGAGGGAGAAAAAAGAAAGGGGGAAAAAAAAAAAACACAACCCCCCCAACAGATACACACATCACTATACTTCCTATCTTCTCCCCAACTGGTGGACCAATCCCCCTATAGGCATACCTCCTATCCCTGAGATTGTCCTCCTTTCTGCCAAAATGCAGAACACCACGTCCCCTTTTTGGGACTTTCCTATTGGGGCAAAGATGTTTCATGGTATGGGTAAGGTATCCGGTTTCTCCCTGAGCTCCAAGAGCAAGAGGGGCCTTTTACAAGGTAATTGATATCAATTCTACATTTAAAATAAGGAGCGAGCAGGTAGGGGGAACACAAGGGCAAGATGGTAGGGATATCCCAACACGGGGATTAAGAGATAAGAGGAAAAAGAGAGGAGAAAAAAAAAAGGGGAAGAGGGAGGGGAAAACCGGTTGGGGAGACCCCCCATTTCCCCTCTCTCTTCCTCCCCCCCACCCCCAGATGACACCTCTCCCCCTCCACCCCCCCACCCCCCATCACCCCCCTCCTCCACTTAAACTCCCATCATTTTTTCTCTATATCTATCCATAATTATATTTGTCCATCTTTATTAGTCTTCCTACCTCTGCTTCTGTTTGGGACTTGATTCCATTGTTCTGGACGTGGCAAAGGGGCTCTAGAACTATTCAGTCTCCAGTTTGGAAAATCGATCAGCGGCAAACCCAACACTTCTGTAAATTTTTGTAGATCGTCCTTAGTTCTAAGAACTGCTGATTTTCCCTCCCGGGTGGCCTTTACACAAAAAGGAAATCCCCACCTGTATCTCACTTCCGCCGCCCGCATAGCTTCCAATAGAGGTCTAACAGTGCGGCGCTGCATTAATGTTAATTAATTATGATAAATCCGCGAACAGAGAGATCTGATGCCCTTCATATTCTATCCTAGGGTTTTTGTGTGCTGCAGTCATAATTGCTTCCTTCAAAGTGAATTTATGCAATTTTCATACAATGTCCCGGGGTCTGTCCATATTCTGATTGGTGAAAGACATTAAGCGATGCACTCTGTCTATTTCGATGACCTCTGGGGTTTGTGACCCCAGTATTTGGCGAAACAAGTCTGTCACCGTTTGTGTTAGATCTGCAGCCCCTTTTACCTCACTTAAACCCTTTATACGAATATTCTGCCTGCGTGTTCTGTTTTCTTGATCGTCGATTTGATCTAATAGGGAATTTAGTTTTTCTTCATATTCCTTTACTACTTCTTGAGTGTCCACCACCGCTTGCTTAATATCATCCTGATTTATCTCTATTTCCTCCACTGTGCGTCCCTAGGCTATTGTGTCCTCTCTAATCTCTTCAACCATTTGCTTACAGGACAATTCCACTGCAGAGATAAGTGCTTGTATATCATTTTTAGTAGGGAGAGATCTCAAGTGCTCTCTAAATTCCTTATCCAGGTCTATCCGTACTATTTCTTTCTGTTTGATGTATTACTTGCTCTGTATTGGGGGTTTGGGTCATGGGGGTCCATGGCTGCTTCTGTATTGCTCCATGATTAGCTATTTCCAATTCTCCTGCATGCGATTTCCTCCCATATTCGTACCCCCAAACCCTCTCTCCTAGAGCACCTCTGGGTTCTGTTCCTCCATTTCCTCCTCTGTTTTGTCCCCCCAGTCCTCCGTCCTGCATATTGCCATCTCTATGGCTTTCTTTATAATTCAGTCCCGCCACTTCATGGTTGCCTTGCTCAAAGCATACCTCACTCTCAGCCCTCTCCGCTCCCCCCTCCGCCAAGTCTCCTTTCCTCCTTGGACTCCGCTGACCTTTTACTGGTGTCTCCCCACCTTGTTTCTGGCTGCTTCAGGCATCTGACACCACAGACTTTGCCCCACTATACCCTGACATCCTCCGCTCCACCCTGCTTGGATCCGTGCTCTGCGGTGACAGGTAGGCTTTCATACCGCCAGTCTGTGCCTTCCCCTTACCACAGGGGTATGGAGTGTTGCGTCTCCGAGCCGACATCTCCAATCGCTCTCGGCTGTGTGAAGAAACCCAGAGGAGGAGAGGGGGTGCTAATGCTGGCGCTCAGCGCTTCCCATATCTCCGTGCCGATGTCTCCAGTTACTCTCCCCCAGCTCTGTGAGAGAAGCTGAGCGAGGAGATAGGGGAGCTATTACTAGGGCTCAACACTCCTCCTGTCTCTGTGCCGGCATCTCCGGTAACTCTCTCCCAGCTGTGTGCGAGAAGCTGTGGGAAAGAGAGGAGGGAGCTATCACTAGAGCTCACCGCTCCTCGTGTCTCTCAGAGCCCGGGAACCTCCCTCTTCTTCATCTTCTTCTCTTCTTCATCTTCTTCTTCTTCTCCAGGCCGCTCCGCACCCATGGTGGCATGGAGGGAGGCTCCCGCTGTGTGACGCTTCTCCTCTTCTGACGGTTCTTAAATAATGGGGGGAGGCGGGGCCACTCGGTGACCCTGCCCCCTCTGACACACAGGGACATGACGGGACTTCCCTGTGGCATTCTCCGTGATGTCACAGGGAAGTCCCGTCAAGTCACCGTGCGTCAGAGGGTGGTGGGGTCACCGGGTGGCCCCGACCCCGTTATTTAAGAACCGTCAGAAGAGAAGAAGCGTCACACAGCGGGAGCCTCCCTCCATGCCACCATGGGAGCAGAGCGGCCTGGAGAAGAAGATGAAGAAGAGAAGAAGATGAAGAGAAGAGCGGGAGCCTTCCTCCATGCCATGGATGCAGAGCGGCCCGAGGAGAAGATGATAAGAAGACGCCGCGGAGGAGATGCTGGACAAGAACACCGGAGGAAGAACCAGAAGAAGATGGAGGAAGAAACCAAAGGAAGTTAGAAGAAAGAAGAAAGAAGATAGAAAATAGAAGAAATAAAGGAATTGTCAAAAACTGTCTCTTGTCATTTTGAAGAGTTTTTTAGTGAAATGGTAGGGGTACTTTTGTACCCCCTTACCATTTCACACGGGGGGAGATCCGGGATCTGGGGGTACCCTTGTTAAAGGGGGCTTCCAGATTCCGATAAGCCCCCCGCCCGCAGACCCCCACAACCACCAGCCAGGGTTGTGGGGATGAGGCCCTTGTCCTCATCAACATGGGGACAAGGTGCTTTGGGGGGCTACCCCAAAGCACCCTCCCAATGTTGAGGGCATGTGGCCTGGTACGGTTCAGGAGGGGGGCGCTCTCTCGTCCCCCCCTCTTTTCCTGCGGCCTACCAGGTTGCGTGCTCGGATAATTTTTTTTTTTAATTTTGGCGCGGGGTTCCCCTTAATATCCATACCAGACCTGAAGGCCCCCACGCATTTTTTTTCTGAATTGTGTTTGTTTTCTTAATGCTGTTTTTATCAATGAACTTGTATGTGTTTTGCCGGACCGACATTTCATTAGAGCCACACGAAGTGAACCAGCGTTAAAAAAAAAAAAAAAAAAGTCTAGAGGTGCGCCCGTTCAACCTATGCAAATGTTTTTACGGCGCACTGAACTAAAGTATTTGAACAAGCGCAAATGCCGTTTGAGCATGCGCAGTGTATAAATTCACCTCCTGCAGTTTAAATGTATTTGCTGGCGCTGCCGGCTTGTTCCGAGAAAGTCACTTCCTCGTTCTATATTGGCCATATTTGTGACTTGGTCAGTTAGTACTACACTTCCCCACATCACCCCCATATTATTGGCTCTTCCAGCTTGTTCAAATTTGAAGTTAAACATGCTGTGCACCAGGTCTATAGTGGCGTACAGATCACCTCTTCCCGTGCGCCGGGAAGAGAATAGTAAATGGGGGATCGCGCTGCGTTACCAGCGCAAATGCTTTGTAAATACGAAAATGTCATTTGCGCATCGGCGTGCACCGCAAGTCATGGCGCAAATGCTTCGTAAATCAGCCCCATAGTGTAGAATGTGGTAGTGTGCTGGTGTAAAGGAGCCCTTGCTTGGGAACATGGGAATGACACATGGAAGTAGGGGCTAGTTCATACTGTATGCTATAAACTACATTTTTCCATGCTAGATATACTGTGTGTAGGTCACTGAAAAGGACTCATTGAAAATTATTTCTATGTGCTTTAAAGCCAAACTCCACAATTAATATCCCTTTAAATAGTTTGTTTGGCCAAAATGAACTATTTACCGCACTGATGATCTTGACGGGCATGCTTTAAGTGCACATAATTGTGAAGTGAAAAAAAAATAAATTGTTTTCAACATTTTTTACAAATAAATATGTCAAAAGTGTGGCATGAATTTATATTCAGCCCCCTTTACTTGGATACCCGTAACTAAAATCTAGTGGAACCAGTCGCTTTAAGAAATCACCTAATTAGTAAATAGAGTCCACCTGGGTGTAATTTAATCTCAGTATAAATAAAGCTGTTCTGTGAAGCCCTCAGAGGTTTGTTAGAAAACCTTAGTGAACAAACAGCATCATGAAGTCTAAGGAACACACCAGACAGGTCAGGGATAAAGTTGTGGAGAAGTTTAAAGCAGGGTTAGGTTATAAAAAAAATATCCCAAGCTTTGAACATCTCACGGAGCACTGTTCAATCCATCATCCAAAAATGGAAAGCATATGACACAACTGCAAACCTAGCAAGACATGGCCGCAATACACAAGCACACCCGATTGCCCGTGAATGCAGCCTCACTGTGCCCATCAAATGCAGCCTCACTGTGTCCATGAATGCAGCCTCACAGTGCCCACCATTGCAGCCTCACTGTGCCCGTGAACGCAGCCTCACTGTGCCCACCATTGCAGCCTCACTGTGCCCATGAATGCAGCCTCACTGTGCCCGTGAATGCAGCCTCACTGTGCCCGTGAATGCAACATCACTGTGCCCGTGAATGCAGCCTCACTGTGCCCGTGAATGCAGCCTCATTGTGCCCATGAAAGCAGCCTCACTGTGCCCACGAATGCACCCTCAAATCCACCTCCCCCAATTCTCCTAGTACAAATCCCCCCCAATTCCTCCTCCCAGCAAAACATATCCCACTCTTCTAGCACAAATCCCCATCCTGGAATCCTACATCCCCTCAACATCCTTTGTTAACCCTCCCTCACAGCATCTTTTGTTACCTAATGTTCCCCTTCAGGTCATTTGTTTGCCCCCAGTGATATTCTCCAAACTTACAGTGTCTCAATGTCTCAATACTAGGGGCCTATGCTTTCTTAGGTTCAAGCTGCAGTTCAAACTGGTGCTGGTGGTGTTAGTGGGGAGTGTAGATACATTCAAAATACTTTTAGATGTGTTTCTTAACCACTTCAGCCCCAGGAGAATTTACCCCATTCCTAACCAGGCCATTTTTTGCGATACGGCACTGCATTGCTTTAACTGACAATTGCTCGATCGTGCGACGCTGTACCTAAACAAGATTTACATCCTTTTTTCCCATAAATATAGCTTTCTTTTGGTGGTATTTGATCACCTCTGAGGTTTTTATTTTTTGCGCTATAAACAAAAGAGCAACAATTTTGAAAAAAAAATATTTTTTTTTACTTTTTGCTATAATAAATATCCCAAATTTAAAAAAAAAAAAAACATTCTACTCAGTTTAGGCTGATATGTATTCTACATATTTTTGGTATAAAAAAAACAAAAAAAAACGCAATGAGTGTATATTGAGTGCAAAAGTTATAGTGTCTAAAAAATAGGGGATAGATTTTAGGCATTTTTTTTTTTTTTTTACTAGTGATGACAGTGATCAGCGATTTTTATTGGGACTGCAACATTGCAGGGAAAATATCGGACACTTTTGACACTTTTTTGGGACCACTGACTTTTTACAACGATCAGAGCTAAAAATAGCCACCGATTACTGTATAAATGTCACTGGCAGGGAAGGGGTTAACACTAGGGGGTGATCAAGGGGTTAATTGTGTGTTCCCTCAGTGTGTTCTAACTGTAATAGGGTTGGACTGACTGGGAGAGAAGACAGATCCTTGTTCCTACTTAGTAGGAACAAACAATCTGTTTCTCCTCCTCTGACAGGACAGGAATTTGTGTGTGTTTACACACACAAATCCCCTTTCTGGCTCTCGTGCCTGCAATCGCGGGTGGCCGGCGGGGATCATGCCCACCAGCCACACGCATCGGGTCCCCCCGTCGTGCAGCGCACACCTGCTACGGCTCTTAAATCGGCCGCAGTATATATATATATATATATATATATATATATATATATATATATGGCAATTCACGCAGCAGAGCCAATCTGCTGCCATATATATATATATATATATATATATATATATATATATATATATAAATATACATACAGTAGCTGGTTCGGGAAGTGGTTAATGAACACAATGTACAACATAAACACACATAAACACATAAACACACACACACACACACACACATGGGTTTAAATGGATGGACCATTGTTTTTGATCTACCTTACCAACTATGTAATAAAATGCATTAGACTACCACTGAAGACTAGTGTAAAGAATCTGTTATGGGGCCACAAAAGAACTACTATGTAAAGTAGTAAATTAGATAATGACTAATTTAACTTAAGCAGCCCATAGATTAGAGACTGGATTTTCTTTCTTTCCATGGATGGAAGGAAAGAATAAAATTAGATTCCCCGTCAACATTGACTGCTTCCCACAACACTATTGTGTTCTGACAGCAGGGAGGTATAGGGTGCCTTCCTGACCGCCAAAACTTAAGAATTACTGCTAGCAGCTACAGCCACTGGCAGCAGTCAAATGTAAAAAATCTGACAGGCTGGTTAAACCCTAGTTGATCGATGGATTGACTTGGGTACAATCAACCGGCTCATACATGCATCGAGTTTGGGCAGTCCTTGCTGGACCGGCTGAATTTTGATCCATGTACGGCTGGCTTTAGTTACAGGTGCTGTGTTGGAACAGGTAGCACTGTAGTCTTGTTTAGCTCCTTTGTACGCTGCTAAATGTTATATGTTTTTTCCTTGCGCTCTGGATTTGTGTTTTTCAGCTTCAATTGGTCTGACCCACTTTATAAACTGCACTTGAAAGAAATGCCTAAATTGTTGATATGTGGACTGTATATTCACTGGTGAGACAAGTTTTAGGTTTGATTCTTGTAAATCATCTGAGCAAATTGGCTTGTTCATTTCATTTAGTACAAAGGTCATTCTTACTTTTTTTTTGCAAAGGTAGTTTACTGCCCTGTTATTAAAACAGCAACATGCCATTTAGAACTTGCATTGCATCAATATTTACTGAATTCTGTCAGCAGATGGCAATGTGCATATATTGACTGTCGAGGTTTGAAGTATTGTGTTAGTTTTCATTCAATCACTATTTGTTTTTCCTAACTGGAAGAAACATTAGCATACTGATATTCACTTTAAAATATATTGTAGGCTTAAGTATTACATTTTAGCTGTATTATTTATTGTTACCTTTGTTGATATTGTAATGACTTATTTTGGTTTTACTTTGCCTTAAATATATAGTAAACAATTTTTATTTGCATTTGATAATCAAGGTTAAATGTGAAAGAGAGAAACATGGAAAACTGCTGCAGAAGACAAAGTTGCTAATGATTAGTGATGAGTAAACCAAAAGCAAAAAGTTTGCTCTGCTGGATATTTGCTGAGTAATTAAAAAAAATGTGAACCCATAGCAGCATATCCTTCCCCATCTAGAATAATATTGTAGGTTTTATGCCCTTTTTTCTAAGCCAGTTTGCAAGTTTTTGGAAAAAAAAAGGATATAGGCAACTGCGCACTGCCAAGGTTGACATAAACCAATGCAATTTTTAACATAATACCATTCACCAGGGATCAGCTTTTTAATAAAGTTTAAAGGGCAAGAGTATAATCGCACACTACTTTTAAATAACATGTTTTTGCGATTTCTTTATGTGAAGTGGCACACCTGTACAATGTACTAAAGCAAAAGGGACATTTACAAGGAAAAAAAAAGTACCATTTAAATTTTTGCTAATATCTTCCAATACATGGCAATCCCATGTTTCCTCAAAGTATGGAACATGAGGCATAAGTAATTTGGCACTCGAAAGGACTAACAAAAGTGTCCCTTTCTTCACTACCAAACCCTTTAAATTAAAATCCTTTCAAGATATCTCAAAAAAATTCTATTTGCCACGTCATCTATTTTTTCCAGTTAGTGGACTATATTAAATCATCCTCATTACATCCTACAAAAACAAAATATTAAAACTCTTTGGTTAACTGCTTGTTGCAGAAATGCACTTATTCTATTTCTAACCTCTATAGGCCATTAAACATCACAGCGGCTTTGGACACAAACTTAAAAAACTGTAATAAGTTCTTTAGTGCTATAACAAACTACAGTGGATGATTACTGAAACTTGGGGAGAGACTCAATTCAAATTGATCCATAGATTCATACCATTTCTCAGTAATAAAAGATATCCCACAGTCTTCCAATTACCCTTTACGTGGCTTTTATAGATGCTCACTATCTCTTTGCTTTTGGCACTGACCACATATCTGTACCTTTTGGAATCAAGTTATAAATTATATTTTTTGCTGCGATCCACACAAATATACCTAATTATCCACTGCTGCTACTATTCAGCGAATGTACAATAAAAGTTCTATCTGTTCAACAACCTTGAGTTTGTGGAAAGCTCTCAGTGGACACATAGGTGTCTATTAACCACTTACCCACTGGACACTTAAACCCCTTCCTAACCAAACAAATTTTCAGTTTTCAGTGCTCTCACATTTTGAATGACAATTACTCAGTCATGCAACACTATACTCATATGAAATTTTTGTCCCTTTTGTCACACAAATAGAGCTTTCTTTTTGTGGTATTTAATCACCACTGGGTATTTTATTTTTTGCGCTATAAATGAAAGAAAGAAGAAAAATTCTGAAAAAAAAAAAATGCACTTTTCTTCATTTGTTATAAAATTTTGCAAATCAGCAGTTTTTCTTCATAAATGTTGGCCAAAATGTATACTGCTACATATCTTTGGTAAAAATAACCAAAATCAGTATCAGTGGTCTTTGGGAAAGTTATAGAGTCCACCAGCTATGGTGCCAATTAATGAAAATTGATGACACCTGATGTACTGATGGCCTACAAACACCCCCCCAAATGACCCCTTTTTGGAAAGTAGACATGCCAAGGTATTTAGTAAGAGGCATGGTGAGTTTTTTGAAGTTGTAGTTTTTTCCACAATTCTTTGCAAAATGAAGATTTTTTTTCTTTTTTTTTCTCTCTTTTTTTTCACAAAAATATTCATATTACCAGGTTATTTCTCACACACAGCACATGCAAACCACAAATTATACCCCAAAATACATTCTGCTACTCCTGAGTATGGCAATACCACTGGGGATGGGCGAAAGGTTCGGCCTGAGCATACGTTGGGGACAAACTTTGCTTGTGCAGATGTTCTGCGAACACCGAACAATATGCGGTGTTCGGGCAAATTCGAAAGCCACTGGAACACAGTTAAAGTCTATGGGACACTAACATGAAAAATAATTTTAAAGACTTCTTTGCAAGTTATTGTCATTAAAAAGTGTTTGGGGACCTGGGTCCTGCTCCAGGGGACATGTATTAATGCAAAAAAATTTTTTTAAATGGACGTTTTTTCGAGAGCAGTGATTTTTTTAATGCTTAAAGTGAAACTATAAAAATGAAATGTAATAAAAAAATACCGCGCTGGAGCAAAAAAAAATATATATAAAGCGGCAGTAAACAGTGTGACAACACAAGATAATAATAATAATAAAATAAACTGTGCTAAGTATCCTTTAGTGGATATTGATATAAATATGATGTATAGTCCAAATATCACTTAGGGAAAGAAAAGACACCACAGATCCTCCAAGTGGTACAACATGCATAGGAATGGTTAATAATCCAAAAGATCACGACCATAAATTGCCCTTACCAGAGCGCAAGATATGTTGAGCAGACGGCTTAAACCCAGCCGGGGCCTTTAGGGATCAAATCTGTCAGAGTTCAGGCGCAGTCCCCTCAGTTCATCACTAAAAGAGAAACAAAAATGCTTGCCATAGTATAATATTGTTTTGCAACCAAGTTAAGCACACACCTGAAACCAACACCCTATTGTGCATATGGGATAAAGGTGATAACCCACCACCACAGCTGTAGATTGTGCTTACCAAATCTCAGGCTTTAGTATTCATTGAGCTTTATAACACTAGGAGATCGGTGGCTGTGTTAGGAAATCCCAAACAGCCCAACAGAGCAGGGCCAAGGGGTCCAATTCCGGTGGGGCGGCAAGCCCTCAAGGCCACTTTCAGGCTGCAGAGGACGAAGGGGAGACCTAATAAAAACAGAGCAGAACAGAGAAGCAGATTGACCAGCTGGAGCCTGAGATCCTGTATAAAAATGAAATATTCCTTTAAATATTGTGCCTCGGGGGGTGGGGGTTTGTCTATAGTATGCCTGTAAAGTGGCGCATTTTTTTTTCCCATGTTTAGAACAGTACCACAGCAAAATTACTTTTCTATAGGAAAAATTGTCATTTAAAACTGATCGTGGCTGTAATGAATTGTCGGGTCTCAGCAATATAGATAAAATTCATTGAAAAAAACAGCATGCCCCCCAAGTCCATTACCAGGCCCTTTGGGTCTGGAATGAATATTAAGGGGAACCCTGAACCGAAATTGACAGAAAAATGCGTGGAGGTCCCCCCAAAATCCATACCAGGCCTCTGGAATGGAAATTAAGGGGAACCCCATGCCAAACTAAAAAAAATGGCATAGGGGTCCCCCCAAAATCCATACCAGACCCTTATCCAAGCACGCAACCTGGCAGGCTACAGGAAAAGGGGGGATGAGAGAGCACCCCCCCCTCCTGAACTGTACCAGGCCACAGGCCCTCAACATGGGGAGGGTGCTTGGGGGTCTGACCCAAGACGAGACAGCTTGGGACAAGTCCTTTATTAAAAAATAAAAATGTCCAGCGATGTAAATTCACGCCGCTCAACGGACCAAAAAAGAAAAAAAAAGAAGAAAAAAAGCTGCAACTGTTCTGCCTCCATGGGAGGCTCCCGCCGACTGATGCTTCTTCTGGGTGACAGTTCTTATATAGCTGAGGGCGGGGCCACCCGGTGACATAAACGGGTGACCCCACCCCCTGTGACGCCACAGGGAAGGCATTTTTTTTTAAATTCTGGTGCAGAGTTCCCCTTAATATCCATATCAGACAAAGGGTCTGGTATGGATTTTGGGGGTATCCCCATGCAATTTTTTTTTAACATTTTGGTGTGCAGTTCCCCTTAATATTTATACCAGACCAAAGGGCCTGGTAATGGACTTGGGGGGGACTGATGCCGTTTTTTTCAATGATTTTTATTCATATTGCCAGAATCTGAGAATTAATTACAGCCGCGAGCAGTTTTAAATGACAATTTTTCCTTCAGAAATGTCACTTTGCTGTGGTACTGTTCTAGACACGGGAAAGATGCACCACTTTACAGGCATACTAAGGACACCCCCAGGCACGATATTTAAAGGAATATTTCATTTTTATTGTTTCACTTTAAGCATTATTAAAATCACTGCTCCTGAAAAAACGTCAGTTTTTAAAACTTTCTTTTGCATTGATACATATCCCCTGGGGCAGGACCCGGGCCCCCAAACACTTTTTATGGCAATAACATGCATATAAGCCTTTAAATTAGCACTTTTGATTTTTCAAGTTCATGTCCCATAGACTTTAACAGTGTTCGCACAAATGTTTTGCCTGTTCCAAAGTTCAGGTGTGAACAGAACTGGGGGGTGTTTGGCTCATCCCTACCTATTACACTTGTGAGGCACTGTAGTTGCACTGATGGGCACTGTAGTGCAATGGATGTGGCATGGATGAGCATGAATGAGGATAAATGAGCCGTGGATGGCTGAGCCATGAATGTGTATGGCTGAGCCATGGATGGGGATGGCTGAGCCATGGATGGATGAGTACAGGAATGGGCACAGAGCAGCACTGTGGGCACTACAGATCCAGGGCATGCGCTGGCTTGTTTACAACTGATCGCTCTGATGTCATTGGCTATTTACCGTGATCTGGATGTTTCCATGTGCACGCCCCAGGGGGTGCGTGGGAGCACGATTTTGGGAGTACGTCATAGTATGCCCTCCCAGTGTTATCGAGCCATGCCGTAGCCGTCATTCGGCTATGGCGTGGTTGTTAACTGGTTAAAGGCTTGTAAAAAAATAACTTGAAAACATAGTCAGTTTAATTAGCCCTAACACTTACAAATATTATGAAAGTTCTCAAATTGCTTATGTATATGGAGAAACTAGATGCAGAGGTTCAGAACTGCATTCCCACCAAGTGCTTCTTTATCAGAAAAAACATTAATGGAACACATCCTTCTAAACTCACACCTGATTTCTCGTATGACCTCTTTTAAATACATTGAGTGTTATGCCAAAGCAAGTCCAAGGTGGAGCTGGGAGTGGATGTCTGATCTGAGAGCTCCACCCGCCAGTACAGTAGTCCTACTTCCATCTAGTGCAGGGATTCCTTAAAAATAGTGTTATCCCTTCCTCTACTCCTGCTATGCCTGCTAATCATGACGGGGAGAAGTGTGCCACCCTCCCTCCCTCTGCACAACTCCTTCCAGCAATCCTCTGTTGACAAGGCTATGCAGACTGGGACACAGACCCTGTTATGAGCACCATCACTGCCTGTCAGACAGCTCTTACTTCCAAGATGGATCACCTTCAAATTGATATTGGGCTCATTAGAAGAGACCTGGACCCTTTCAGGGAAAGAATCATTGAGGTCTAAAAATGGGTCTCCTCAGTAGAGGATTACCAGAGAGACTACGTGGCAGATCTTCATAGTTTCAAAGTCAAGGTGTGCTACTTGGAATTCTATGTGGAGGACAAAGAAAATAGAAATCGCTGAAAATACCTGCACATCCTGGGTTTACCAGAGGGGGAGGAGGGCTCAGAGCCAACCACCTTCACTGAAAACTTAGTTACACAGCTCATTTCCCCTGCTAAGTTTTCACTGTTCTTTCTGGTGGAACAAGCTCATCGCACGCCCAATGCTAGGGGCCCACAGGGAGTGTCCCCCTGCATGTTCATCTTTAAACTCCTACGCTTCAAGGATAGAAATCTGGTCCTTTGTGCTGCTCAAGCTCACCTTGTATGGAAACACCAAGCTGCTTATTTTCCCCAATTATTCAGTGGAAATACAATGCCAACACAAATCGTTTGATGCTGTTCGATCAAAGCTGAGAGAAAAGAGGGTCAAATACAGAATTCTGTTCCCTGCACATCTTTGTATCCAGGATAAGGGTGCAATCAAATATTTCACTTGCTCAAAGGGGGCAGTGACCCGGTTGGAAAAATCATGACACCATTACTTCACCCCATGGCTCTGCTGAATGTTAGAGCTTTTCTGACGTTTGGGCACCCATCATTAAGGCCTTGTAGAGGCCACAAACTCCTTTAGTATTCATCTGATCCATCACATTCTATACAGGCCAGTTTGTCACTTACAATGAGCATTGGTGTCTGTTATGTTGCTTTTTTGTGCCTTTACCTTTGTTGGATACCAGTTTTTCTGCATTTTTTTTTTAAGTATGTATCCCCAGCATATGCCAGATGACCTGCTTTAATTTTTTATCACTGGACACCGAAAACTTTAATACCAAATGAACTAACTGCTCCTATGTCAGTTGCACATTTTGTCCCCTGTTGGTAGACTACAGTATATTGTGTTGTGGTACTTTTGATACTTTTTCATTGTTCTACATGCAGCTGGATTTGTTTCCTTTTATATGTTCTATGGTATGGTTACCTTTTCTGTGTCATGTACAGTATCTGTTGCTTATGTGGCTTTCTGGGTCTGGTCCTGGGCCAATGTTGGGTAATTTTTTCCCCCTGTCCAGCATATGTCAGTATATAATATGGTCTTGTGAAACACCAGGTGGTTGAATGCCCCAATAATGTGTTCCTTGGCTTTCCAATTTCTTGAGAAGTACCATTCCCACATCTGCATACTCCAGGAGATGCAATTGATGGGTAATAAAATACTTAGTCTGAAAAAACCCCATTATCATTCCACCTATACAAATTATCCTAGGAGAGTTAGTATACCGATACATAAAACTCTTCCTTTTTGTCTGTTGGACATGGTACTTAATTTGGATGGTTGCTATATAATCCTGCATGCTATAAATGACTGTGTTGAGGTTGTAATTGTGGGTCTACCTCTTCTGGCTTCAGTACGGCTCCTTTCTACAAAAGTGGCTAAGGTAGCTACATACTCAATGGATAATGTTCTTAATCTTGGTGATTTTAGCGTGGTCCCGGACCCTGTAATCAATAGGTTAACCAAAGAGAGCTGCTTCTGCAGAGCTCTTGTCTTGGGATAAGACTTGTAATCTTACAGATGTATTGAGGTGGAGGAATCCATCTGTAAACTACGGTACAGATCTCCATAAGTGATGCTTTAAAATGCCTTTACAAGTTTTGTATTTAGAGGTACAGAGGAGGTCTATCACTAGAATTATTGCTTTTGCGCTAACGTTCGTGGTGATACCTCACATGTGTGGTGCGAATACTGTTTACATGTGCATGCGCGACTTACACATGCGTTCTATTCTCCTTAGCGGGACTTTAATGGCCCAATAAATTTAAATCAATAACATCAAAAAGAAATAGTAAAATGTATACAAAATGCATTCGATTAACAATATTAAAAACAATAACAAAGGTGGCTAATATGTGTATTTGTCAACATGAACATGCATAGAGAACATTTGGGAATTGGAGCTCTAGAGTGGTCACAGGACTACCGTGATGAAAACACCATGGCAAATCGCATGGACCACACCCGAGGCATATCAGAGACTTTTCTTTAGGGGTGTGTAAATTACTAGAGCAGATTGCTTCTATAATGAAGATAAACAAACAATGAACAAATATAATCGCATGATATTTACATACAGCCATATTTGTTCCTATGTCACTAGGGCAAATATGGAACTTACATGATGACGAAATATATGCAGAAATGTCCTCTTTATGGATAGATCCATCTGAGGTCAAGACCCCAAAATGTCTTCCTTACCTTTAAAAGGTAAATATTAAAAAAAAAAGTTAACCTTTTGCTTAAAAAAAAAAAAAAAATTAATATATAAATATAAATATAAATATAAATATATATATATATATATATATATATATATATATATATATATAAATATAAATATAAAAATATAAATATAAATATATATATATATATTTACTTCCAGCCTGGACCGGAAGTAACGTCATGATGTCGCTCCAGTCCTTCAAGGCCATAGAGCGGATTAAAGAGTATCTACTCTTTGATTACCTATGGAAGCATCTGGCTGCACCATCAGTCTTTTTGTGCACATGGCTGTAGCCGACCCTCACAATACAGGAGTAGTAGTTTCTAAAGCCGCATACACATGATCGGATTTTCCGACGGGAAATGTGTGCTGACAGGCCGTTGGCGGAAAATCCGACCATTTGTACGCTCCATTGTATTTGTATCGGATTTTCTGCAGACAAATGTTGGATGGGAGGCATTAAAATTTTCCAGACAAATGTCTGTTATCGGATTTTCCAGAGCGTGTGTACACAAGTCTGGACAAAAGTCCAAAGTACAAACACGCATGCTCGGAAGCAAGGATAAACCAGAAGTGGTCGGTCTTGTAAACCAGCGCTCGTAATGGAGAATTAACATTCGTGATGTAGCAAATTAGGAAATCTCGAAATGCAGCGCACATTCTCTTCTTTAATGGGATAATAATGAAGCTGCTTTTGCTGATGATACTGATGGAGTTATTGCAAACTAATAGGCTTTTTTTTCCAGTGATAGAGAATATTTATATTATATGTTTTTTGGGGGGATTTTTTTGGGCAAATACCACAACACCATTATCTCGTAGTATTTAAGATCAAAAGATACAACTATGTTGGTGTCCCTTGTCAATTTTACATTGTATTTTTTTTAAATGTAACTGCCTACTCCCAAACTGTGATTTGAAGTAAAACACATAGCCAAGTATTATTCGCCACAATTTTTTTATTGTGCATTAAAAAAAGAAAATAAATAAAATTAGACATGCTATCTGCCAATAGAATTTAACCTAAAAGTGCATTCTATGCACCCAAAAAAAAAAATCCAATCATTGTCATTAAACCAAAAAATAAAATAAAAGCCTCATGCATGTGTCCTGCTTCTTAATATAGGGGGTCAGCAATGCCAAGAGTTGGTGAAAGCAGGGGTCTGTCACATGGAGATAATTCCAAAAATCTGGATTATTCTCCTGGAGCTCCCGCAGCAAAGGCATATGACATAATTGGTCACGATTAATAAAGCAACCAATTTTTGGTCCAAGAAATCCTCCTGTTCCTGGACTGGACTCGGGTCAAAGCAATAACTCCAAGGCCAATGATAAATAAACACGTTATCTCCTCTGATTCTGCAACGTGTATGTTGATGAAATGAACTGAAAAGCACGAATTGAAAAGCTCTAAATGAAAAGCGCTAATCAACACTCAAACTTCTACTAACATGAAATTAGCAGAAGGAGTCCAAAGGGTGGCGCTAAAGAGCTGAAAAACCACATAGTATGTCACTAAGTTTGTGTTTGTTGGCCGACATTTCCTTGCCATTTGTATGCAAGACAAAATCCAGGCACACGCCTTTGGACAAAAGTCTGAGGTTTTGTTTGTGGAAAATTTGATTGTGTGTAGGAGGCTTTAGGGTGCTGAAAAGGCATTTGATTCAGTTGAATGAAATTGCCTCTGGACTATCCTTGCCAGGTTTAGTTTTGGACCCCAATTCATCTCCTGGCTCTGTCTATTGTATTCTGCCCAGGCAGCTAGGGTCCGCACTAATAAAATAGTGTCCCCCTTTTCCCCGGGCTGTATGCTCTCATTGGAGCCTGTGGCCCGAATTTTGAGTAGTCCATGAGGTCAGGGGAATCAGAGTTGGCCAGATTATAGACAAATTGGCTCTATATGCAGACAACACCCTATTGTTCCTAGATTACCTTTTTTCCTCCGTACAAGCTCCATCTGCTTAACAAATTTTGGTACGTACTCTGGGATTAGAATCAACTGGGACAAATCCATCATCTTTCCTTTTGGTCAATTGCAAACCAGACCTGATACCAATACTCCACTACATTGGGTTGATAAGTTTAAGTATCTGCGGATAAAAATCGGTAGTATTTTACAGTCCTATGTTGACCTTAAGTTGTTACCTCTTTTGTGATCCTTCTCACTGAAGTGTACCCATGGAAACCCCCCTTTATCTCTGGTAGGAAGAATCAACCTGCTAAAAATGATCTTACTACCAAAATGTTTATATTTCCTCCAAAACACACCAATACCTATATCTTTTTTTGCAGGTATTGCCCTCTTTTGTATGGGTGGGAAAGACTTCCTGCCTTGCTAAAAAGACCCTACATCTGTTCTTCGCCCAAGAAGGACAAATCCTTCCAGACTTCCAACTGTACTATTGGGCAGTGATCTTAGTCACTGTTTTGTGGTGGTTCTCCCAGCCTGAGGACAACCCAGCAGTTAATCTAGAGGCAGCATTCATAGGGTCTTATGCCACACTCAACAATCTGGTTTTTCATGGCTCATCATTTGATGAGAATTATCATGGTATTGATCTCCTCTGTCTCTCCTCATAGGCCCTTATGGGCCAATCCTACCTTCCCCATTTGTGGGCCCTGCCAGATTCACAAATTTGGGCTACTTGAGGTGTCATAGCATTGAAACATTATGTCTGATGGGAAATGAATGAGCTTTACTGAGCTTAAGTTGAAATACAATCTCCCTAATTAGATGTTATTCAGATATCTACAATTATGACATGCAGTGCAATCACAGATTCTCTCCCCTATCACCCTTGAATCCAACCCTCTGGAGAGGTTACTCACTTCAAGGGCAATGGGGAAAACCTTTGACGTCTTCTGTCTTAGACTCTCCATCACACACTCTTAAAATGACAAGACCTTTTTAGAAATGGCAGGACGATCTGCCAGATTTGTCAGTAGATGACTATGTTTGCAACTATATTACTAATATGGTTTCCGCCAAGGATATGTTTATACAGCTAACATTCTTTGACAGGCCCTATTTTACCCACCAGCACCCAGCTTCTATTTATCCCATAGTTAGCCCCCAGTGTGGTAGATAGCACATTCTTCCGTGTGGTTTGGACCTGCCCCACGATCTTATACAAAAGGACGTTGGTATGAAATGGGTAATGGTTGTGTCTCAGTCCCAATTAGTACATAAACCACTACCTATAGCCCATGGGACTTTTATCAAGTCACAACACCAAGGTAAATTATAAGAAAATGTATTGCATGAAAAAAATACATATTTCCTGATAGACTCCATGGAAGCCTGCATGTGGGTTAACCCCGCCTCCTCTCCAATGCTATAGGACCCCGTTCCTTTTTTGTCCTCCTCCAATGGACCTACACATGCTGTTCGCGTCTGCTTGGATGAATCCAGGATTTGGCATACCTTATGCGGTGCAGCTCAGAGCCCCGCCATGGGCGGGAAAGTCGTTTTAGAGGCTGGAGTATACCCCTATGGTGGAAGGGTGGCCGCCTCTGTATGCCCGACAGATGGATGCACCAACGGCTGGCAAGGTCTGCGACTATCGTTATTCTCTCCTCCATGGCAGTTGTCTCTGTGTTTGTTTCCCTTTGTGGTTACGTCCTTGGGGCTGTGTTTCCCTACAAATGTGGCACATTTCTTCCTCATGGCAGCTGGAGCGCTTCTGCGTTCCAGCTCACCACGGCACTTCCGGGTTGCGGCCGTCCCCGCTGTTTGCGCATGCGCAAATTGGCAGATTGTGCAAGGGGTCACGGGTGCCACGGGCGGGGGATTTAAATCTGGCTTCCAGCTCCTGCCTAATTGGGATTTCCCCTGGCAGTGAAAGGAGGCAAGACGGTTTCCCCTGCTCTGGTCTGCGGAAAAATATAAAAAAAAAAAAATTATAATATATATATATCTGTTAGAGGAGCAAGATTGTTCAAAATCTCCCCATTGGTACTTTGGCTTTTTCAGGCAATTGTCTGCAGACTACTGTCGTGACGTTCCTCGTCCAAGATCATGGACAAGTCACCGTCTTTAAGTGGCCAGCACTCACGCACAAGATATGTGCTTGTGAGGGGAGGGGTTGAGGTACAGTCACAAATACTTGTGGTTCTGATGTTATATCTTGCCTCCCCCCCTTTTTTTTGTTTTTCTTTCTCCAGCCCTTCCAGATCGGACCCTCAGGTCATGGTCCAGAATGACAGAGACCTTGCCAGGCCACAATATCACTCATCATCTAGATCCAGATGAGACTCCCCATCTGGAACTCACCACCAGAGGAGATGTTCCCAATCCTCCTCCAGACACCGCTCCCACCGCCATGACAGCCGCTCTGATCGCAGAGCCTGCTGGGGATGTGGGACATGAGTCCCGAAGGGCAAGTCTTTGTGTGACCGTTGCTATGCCCGTGCGGTAGGGGAAAAAAGAGATGGAAAACCAGCGTTTGGAGAGATGGATACACCCCACACTATGATCCAGTCCACTACTTTGTCTGGCCCGCCAGCTGACGAGGCCCGTGATGGTTCGGGCACTTCCCAGCCCTATGTTGCCTCTCTCGACTCTTCGGATGATGAACCTGAAGGCAAAGAGGACATCAGAGGCTTTGACTTTGCTATGGTTTGCTATGAACATCCTTGATGAGGAATGGAGTAAGACGGACAAGAAGTCCTCCATGTCAAATAAAACCTCCAGATTATACCCCTTCAAGTCAGAAGAAGTGAAGTATCTGGAAAATACTCCCCTTGTGGACGCTACTCTAATGTGTATGGCCAAACATGTTACTCTTCCTTTGTAAGATGCGGTGTCCTTCAAGGATGGTAGTAAAAAAACGCAATGGGCGGGGTCCTGATGACCAGTATCGTTGGTCAATTCAGGTAACAGGTTAGCGGCTCACCTAATAGGGTGGTGTTCCTTGTCAGAACAGGAGAAGTAGTCAAAATAAAAGGGGAGTGGGGATAGGACCCAAGGTGTCCTTACCTTCAGTGAAGGAAAAGGAACAAACTGCGGTTTAACCTGATATAACTTTATTAGAACAATTAGTAGAAAAACATTTTAATCATTGAAAGGATAGCATAAAAAATAGGAGATTGCATAAGGTAAAAACTGACAGCGTTGTCACTTAAAAACGCATGCCCATGAGCTCAGCCATATCCCAGTCATCCACACGTGTCAACCATCTCAAGTCATTAAGTGTGACTTAATATATAATGCTTACATATGTTTAGGCGAGGTGAGTTCTGGGAAACCTTGGTAGCACAAGTCAGTACCTGTATTGTGCTTAACCATGGACCTCCAGACTCCCTATATGCCTATAGAGTTGCTGCATTAAGTCTTTACAATGTTAAAGAAAGCATTGGTTATCTCAGACAAATAAATGCAATTCTGGCTAGAAAGTATTCCTGATAATTAGTGAACAGGACAGGTTTGATTTCTGGATGTAGCACTGTCAATCATAGAGATAATATATATATATATATATATATATATATATATATATATATATATATATATATATATATATATATATATATATATATATATATATATATATATATATATATATAAAAAAATGCAGCACGCTGTGATGCAAGCATGTGACTTGAGTCAAGGAGAAACAGTATATCCACAACAAGCCTGTTAGTCATTAAGCACCAAGTTTCCATGAAACATTAAAGATAGCACATGGGTTTCATACAGGGGGCTGCACATACAGGGGGTTCTTCCAAAGAAGTGGGGTTCTTTAAATAAGTGGCACTTCTGCTCTTGCACCATCCATCTGAACATCTTCTTCTCTCTTCACAGGTAAACCTGCGTTTATACCTCCACATACCTTAAAACTGAATATTGACTGACTGCACAAATGCATATTTGGTAAACCTGCGTTTATACCTCCACATACCTTAAAACTGAATATTGACTGACAGCACAAAAGCATATTTGGTAAATCTGTTTGCAACCGCTGTTTCAACTCCATCTGTAGCCATGCTCACATTATTTCAATGTTTATTTAGCCATTAAGTCTTACCTAAATTATGGGTTCCCTTATCTTGACAATTTTGGCCTTTTAGTCCCCTTGCAGTTTGATTGTGGTATGAAAGTTATGCCCTGTTAGCTGTGTTCATAATATGCCCTCCTAATTGATTAATTGCCAGATTCAACCCACACCCAACACACAGTATAAAAACAAGGCCTTCTTTACGGGGGAACACATACAGGGGTTCTTCCAAAGAAGTGGGGTTCTTTAAATAAGTGGCACTTCAGCGATTTGCACAAAGCTAACTATAACAGACTGCAGGTGACCCCATTTCCAAATTTTATCATCTTCCTCTCTGAAACATGCACTCTTTACCTCTCCTCCTTTTCACAATTGCTGCCTCTCTCCTCAAACTCTCTTTTCTTCATCCCTCTGCTCCACCACACAATCTGTACATATCACCCTCACTCCTCCCCTCCCCCTATTACTGCACTCATCACCTCTTTCTAACTCTAAGCCCACTTGCTAACATACCCCCCAGGATATTGAAGCATGTCCCCTCATACAAATCATTTTCTCATATTACCTCTCTCACTCTTCTGCTTCTCCTAATCTCTGGAGATATTTCCCCAAACCCTGGGCCCCCCTTATTTAACTGTGCCCAACACACCCATCACCATCACCCTACACCCTCTGGCAGTAGTCGCAATCTACACAATTTAGTCTCCATTCCAGGGGCGTCGGGAGGGGGTGGCTAGCCGTGGCTGAAGCCCCGAATTTGACCCCGAAAAGCCCAGAGTCTCGGCCATCTATTTTACCATTATTAGCCCCGAGTCCCCCATGAAAGTGCGGCGCCGCACTGCGCATGAGCGGCGGCCAAAAGTGCGGCACCGCACTGCGCATAAGCGGCGGCCGTGTGATGTCATGATAGGCGGCAGTGGCACACACCGTGATGACGCATCACGCATGGCCAGCCCCTACCTTCAAAAAGCGGCGGCCAGGAGACAAAGTGCGCGCTAACATCGGAGAAGGTGATGACGACATCACACGCGGAGAGTGACCAGCCGCTGCGCTCACCGCCCGGACTCAGAAGGCAGCCACCAGCCAGGCTGAGCCAGCGTGCGACCACTGCAGGCCAGGACAGGGCCAAACAAGGTGACACTGACGACCTGACCTGACTGCTGCTGAGCCTGAGTCTGGCTGACAGACTGACTGAGCTGAGGAGTTGAGGTGAGGGGCCTAAGTTGACCGAGTCGAGGCAGAGGCAGCCAGTGGGCGGCACGCACTCGCACTGACTGGTGGTTTAGTCAGCACTGCTCAGGCGGCCTATATATATATATATATATACATATATATATATATATATATATATATATATATATATATATATATGCCCACGCCGCGCCACGCACTTGACTTCAAGAACGAGAACTGAGTGAGACAGTGAACTGAATGTGAGTTGCACTCACTGACTGGCTGCGCCTGCCCTGCGGCCTTGTCGGGTGGAAAAGGCGCGCACTTGAGTATCATTCAGTAGTAGTACAGTAGGCGGCAGCCGCAGCAGGCCCTGTTTGGACTAGTCTCAGTCAGTCTCAACTCTCAACAAGTCATCATCAAATCAATCATTCATACCTGCTGCCAGTGGTGGACTGTTTGTGTGTGTGTGTGTGCTGTGGTCACACACTGGTCGTCATCAATCAACTCATCATGCTTCATGAGATGGGGCCCAGCAGTAGCGCACTACAGGTAACTATATGCAAATGCATGCATGGAGAAAATGCTTATATGTTATGTCTGATCACATTGATGATAAAATAAAATCCTATATAGTCTAATTTAAATCACATTCACAGACTGTTTATTAAAATAATTTTGTAAAAAGTCTTTATAGTCTGAAATAAATTAGAACATTACCTACTGGGCCGGCTACCTAGATTACCCTTACCCATTTGATTTAATATAATATATACTTCAATGGATAAATGGAGAAAATGCTGGCTTGATGTCTGATCACATTGATTTTAAAACAGAATCCTATAGTATAATTTAAATCACAGACTGTGTTTATTATAATTTGTAAAATAGAATGTTGGTTTAAGACAGTCTGAAAGAAATTAGAACATTACCTACCTAGATAGATTTCATTACAGTCATATTACGGTAACCTTGCCTTACCCATTTAATAGATATAAAAAATACTTCAATATATAATTCCACAAAGGAAATGGGGACAACTTGGCAAGCGACATTTTGTATGTATTAATCACAATTTACTCTTGTAAAATGCTGACAACCAGAAAATAGATTTTTATACTGTATATTGCTTTTATCTTTTTCTAATAGTATTTTATGTGCAACATACCATCAACATTAAAGTTTTTTTGGGAATTGCACCACCGAAACGCATGTCAACAACAACAATGCATTCGAATATGCAACAACAAAACAGGTAAAAATCTCTCTCTCCTTGTCTTCTCTCTCTCCTTGTCTTCTCTCTCTCTCCTTGTCTTCTCTCTCTCTCCTTGTCTTCTCTCTCTCTCCTTGCCTTTTTCTCCCCTGTGACCTGTCGGATCATGTATGGTGCAGGTGGTACATAATAATTTGAGTCGAGCAAGCATGGTGGTGGGAGCGCCAGTAGGACCCTATTTCAATTGTAAATGCCCAATTGAGGTCTCATGTAGTTTAGAGCAACCACCGTTAGCACTACTTACTGCTAGCCGAGCGCATTCACTTTTACATCTATACTATTAATATTTTGAGGCCACAAGTCCAGCATGTTGGCATGGGCAGCTTGTAAAGATGCTAAACTGCGTGGAAATGTTGTAGAACAAATAGAAAAAGCTACTGAACTCCAAATTCAAGAAAGGCGAGAATATCTAGAACGAATAGTTGCAACCACAGTGCTTCTTGCCAAGCAGGGCATATCATTTCGAGGTCATTTAGAAAGAGAAGGAAGCCTAAATAGAGGCAATTTTAAAGAGTGCCTAAATTATTTACGTAAATTTGATCCTTTCCTTCAAAAGTACAAGCCTCCAGGCAATGCTATGTACACTTCACCTTCACCACAAAATGATCTCATACAGTGCTGTTCAGAAGTAGTAACAAGTACAATTGTTAGGCAGTTAAAGAAATCTGGAATGTATGCCATAATGGCAGACGAAGCAAGGGATAAAAGAAAAGAGCAACTTGCTATCTGTGTACGCTTTGTTGAACCTGACACAAGTGCTGTAAAAGAACATTTCCTGGGATTTTGTGAACTGAAAGATTTAAGTGCAAATTCAATAACAGAATCTTTGGAAGATTGCCTCACAGTTAATGGTTTAGCCAATGTCCTCTGTGTTGCTCAAACGTACGATGGAGCTGCAGTTATGAGTGGCGTAATTGGTGGTGTACGAGCAAAGTTTCAGAAAAAACATCCTGAAGCTATTTATGTTCACTGTTATGCCCATGAACTAAACCTTGTACTCTGCTATACCTGTAAAGCAATCCCAGAGGCTTCAGATTTTTTTCAAACACTAGAAAACCTTTATACTTTTTTTAGTGTTTCTTTTACACAGCACCAAAAGTTCATTGATGTTCAGGCACAACTTGGACTAAAAGAAACAGAACTAGTACAGCTCTCAGAGACACGTTGGTCTTGCCAGATACGTTCCATTACTGCCCTAATACGCAACTTTACAGATGTTGTGCAGTGTCTTAAAGAGGAGAAATCTGCCATAGCCACTGGCTTATTGATTAAATTGCGCAGGTTATCAATGCGTTACTGCCTTTTTGCATTTGAATTGTTACTGGGTACTACAGAAGGTTTCCATAAGTTGCTTCAGAAGGAAAACCTAGATTTGTCTACTGCATTAGAGTATAAAAAAGATGTTTGTACTTCATTAAGATCTCTAAGAACCAATGCCAAATCAAGAGATATACTTCAAAAAGCTGTTTCTTTGTTTGACACTGACACTGAGAATCCACAAACATCCAGGCAAATTAAAAAAACAAAAATGATGGAAGACTGTGTACAAAGCCAGACCAACACCACGTGATCATTTGTCAAGTGAAGATGATCTTAGAACAAAAATCTTTTACCCTTGCTTGGACCGAATGCTCTCTGAACTTGACCATCATTTCTCAAGCATTAAAGAAAATTTGGTCAAGGGCATTGAGGCATGCAACCCACTTTCTTCATCTTTTCTGTCAGAAGACATAAAGGCACTTGCACAACATTACAAAATTGATCTGTACTATGAAGAAGTAGTTGTTGCTAAAAACTTCTTTGAACGCAAAAAACAGGAAGGTGTGGTACTAACAGTACAGCACATTTGCAAACTTTTGGATCCTTTAATGTTTCCAAAGGTTAAAAAAATCATGCAAATTGTCCTAACAATTCCTGTGAGCAGCTGCTCTTGCGAAAGATCCTTTAGTGCTTTGAGACGTCTTCATACATGGCTCAGAGGTACAATGGGGCAAGCAAGGCTTCATCATCTTGCAGTTCTTTCCATTGAAAAGGGCATTTTGGAATCGGTGTCTGATGAATGTGTAATTGATCATTTTGGTAACAAACGATCATGAAGGCATACCTTGGTTCTCTCAAGAGATTAACCATTACAAGCACTTCAGCTGCCTCAGTAAATTGAATTTGCTCCTGGCTGAAACTAATATTCTAAACTATACCTATAGTAGGGGTAGGGTAGCTCAAGAATAACAGTTAATGGTGGTTGGCTGTTTGGGATGCTATGTACAGTATCTCACAAAATAAGTACCCATACACCTCACATTTTTGTAAATATTTTATTATAGCTTTTCATGTGACAACACCGAAGAAATTACACTTTGCTACAATTGAAAGTAAAAGTAGTGAGTGTATGGCTTGTAAAACAGTGTAAATTTGCTGTCCCCTCCAAATAACTCAACACACAGCCATTAATGTCTAAACCGCTGGCAACAAAAATGAGTTTACCCCTAAGTGCAAATGTCAACATTGGGTCCAAAGTCTTAATATTTTGTGTGGTCACCAATTTCTCGCACTGCTTTAACCCTCTTGTGCATGGGAGTTCACTGGAGCTTCAAGGTTGCTACTGGAGTCCTCTGGCTCGTCCACTCCTCCATGATGACATCATGGAGCGGAGCTGTTGAATGTTTGATACCTTCCGCTCCTCCACTTGCAGTTTGAGGATGCCCCAACAATGCTCAATCTGGTTTAGGTCTGGAGATATGCTTGGCCAGTCCATCACCTTTAAACTCATAAGTCTATTTCCCAAAGACAACCTATGGATACGACGCTGAAAACGTGCACTCTGACTCAACTTCTTTGGTCGACCATTGGCGAGGCCTGATCTGAGTTTAACCTGTCCTGCTAAACCGCTGTATGTTCTTGGTCACCATGCTTCAGCTCAGTTTCAGGTTATTGGCAATCTTGGAGCCAAGGCCATCTTTAAATAGAGATCCTCAGTTCTTTCCCATGAGGTGCCACCGTGGCATGTATTTAGATCTTCCAGTATCAGAGCGATAACACCAAGTTTCCCACCTGAGTAACACTAGCAACTAATGAATCACATGAAACTGGGAGGGAAAATGGCTAATTTGGCCCAATTTACCCCCCAATTTAGGGGATATACTCTTGCCAGCAGTTTAGACCTTAATGGCTGTGTGTTGAGTTATTTTGAGGGGACAGCAAATTTACACTGTTATACAAGCTGTACACTCACAAATTGTAGCAAACTGACATTTCTTCAGTGTTGTCAGATGAAAAGATAGAATAAAAGATTTACAAAAATGTGAGGGGTGTACTCTTGTGAGATGCTATATGTACCCCTTTATTGCAAAATTATTTCCTACAGTAAGACAATGTCTGAACAAGTACAATTGTTAGTGAATTTAATCGAATGTATGCCATAGTAGCAGACAAAGCAAGGAAGGGATAAAAGAAGGCAGCAACTTTGTATCTGTGCAAGCAATGTTCAACCAGACACAAGTGCTGTCAAATCTTTCAGTTCACAAAATCCCAGGAAATGTTCTAAGTGCAGATCCAATAATAGAAAATCTTTAAAAGATTCTCTGGCGTGTCACTTGTGTAGACAATCTCTTCTCTGTCTTACTCAGACATCAAAAATTAGTTACTGAAAATGGAATATTGTAATACTATAGTACAGTTTAAAAATGATGGCACTTGACAGTACAGATTGTTTACTATATGGTTAACGAGTTGTAATATTTGTAGTTTTACTACAACAAATTGTTTGCACTTTTATTTAAAGTTTTAAACTGGTGTATTTTCAACTCATGAAGCAACTTGCACTTTTTTTTTGTTTGTTTTGTTTTTCCTTGTCAAAAGAAGTTTATTGAGTATACAATGTTATAAAGATACATAAAGTAAGTTTACAAGGATCTATAAAGTAAGCTCATTGTTTTACAGTAGGGTTTATATAGGTAAATATCATGAAATTTCAAATATTAAACATTGGGTTCACGTAAACCTAAATTAAAGATATATATCATTTCCTTAGTTACTTTTGTAGGTATTTAAATGATTTATACCTACTATACATATTGTTTACAAGTAGAGTGTATATAGGTCAAATAAATTCTGATAATGAGCTTTAATCGTAAGGTGGAGAAAAGGAAAGAGAAAGAAGAAAAAGGGTTGAAAGGTAGAGGTATGGTCCACAAGGTTGTCCCACTCGTCAGTTTATTATTCTTTTTAGTTCTCTTTGAAGCCTTAGAATGGGTGTCTCTGTAAGTCATTTAATCTGTTACCATGGCAACAGGACAGAGTCATTGAAGTTTGACAGGAACTGTTGTTTTATCCAAGGATGCCAAAGTTTTTCAAATTTTGGAATTTGATTTTGATCGATGGCAACCATCTTAGCATGGGACATTGTATTATTCATTCTGTGAATTGTTTCTGCTAGTACCAATGTAGGAGATTTCCATGCCTTGGCCACTGTTTGTTTTGCAGCCGTTATTAGTTGGATCATAAGTTTGAATTGAGAGAGTGTTAACCATTCCGGTTTTAGATTAAGTAGAGTTAAATATGGATCTGGTTGTATTATTTTTTTAAATATTTTAGATGCAATCACGAAGACTTCCTTCCAGAAGGTTTGGATTACTGGGCACGTCCACCATATGTGTAAATATGTGCCTATTTCTGGGCATCCTCGAAAACAAAGAGCTGAGGTATTAGGTGAATATTTTGCCACTCTAGCGGGTACAAGGTACCAGCGAGTTAGGACTTTATAATTTGTCTCCAGTGCTAAGATGTTGGGTGAAGATGACTTAGATATGAGCCATATGTTAGACCAGTCCATGTCTTCTAAAGTTCGTCCCAGGTCCTCCTCCCACCTCTGAACGTAAGAGGGTCTATTAAGATTTGCTACTCCATATAATTGATTATAAAGTGATGAAATTGTACCTTTAGCAAATGGATCTTTTGTACAGATTTATTCAAAAATGGATAATTGGGATAATGGTGTATCCCCCTTTAGGAATGGTGTATAGAAATTTTTGATTTGGAGATATCTAAATATCTCAGAGTTTGGTAGATCATATTTTTCTCTAAGCGATGGGAATGAAAGGAATGATTTAGATGCTATGAAGTCATTTAGTGTCGGAATGCCTGATGTTGTCCAAGCTTTAAAAGAATTTGGGTAGATCCATGCCGGATAAAAGGCCGGATTTCTGATAAAAGAAAGGAGAGGATTGTGTGGAGATTGTAACTGATATTTGGTTTTTAGTTTATCCCAGAGAGATAAGAAGTGTTTAGTTATGGGATTATGAATTTTAAAGCGGTCTTTAGGATCAAGCCATAATAAATTTGATATTAATAGAGGGTCATTTTCTGAAGCCTCTATAAATACCCATAATGGGATTTCCTGTTTTGCATGGTATTTGGACAGACTGGCCAAATGTGCTGCTCTGTAGTAGTTAGTAAAATTAGGGTATCCCAGATGTAGTGTGTGTATAGGTATACGTGGTTTAGAAGAGCCCCATATAAACGAAGTTGCTCTTTTTTGTACTATTCTCAAAAAATAGGAAGGAATTGGAATAGGGAGGACTCTGAATAGATAAAGCAATTTGGGTAGAATAGTCATTTTGATTGCATTAATCTTCCCTATCCAGGATAAAGGAAGTTGCGACCATTGTTTTATTAGATGTACATATACAATTTAAAGGCTGCGCTGCTAGTGCAAATACATGATCATATTAACTGAAAATACCATAATTATGAATGAACACAAGTGAATTGTTTCATAACAAAAAAAAAAAAAAAAATGCACATAAATCGCATGCAAAAAAAAAAAAGAATCGCATGCAAAAAAAATGAGTGGAACATTCAGTAAACAAAAACGATTAAGTAGAGTCCATTTAGTCATAGATTGAAATGAACTGTAGGTCTTGTGGGTGTAGAAAATGGTTGGTTAGAGGGAGAAAGACACCCTTCCTTCAAGTGATATAAAGATTATCTCCGTAGGGAGCGTGATGTTAAAATAGAGAGAAGATCCTCCACCTCAAGTAAGGTAAGCCCCTTACCAGATCCAAAGATCTCCTGTCACAGAGATCATGCACACATGTGGCTGTGTCCCCCAGCCACTGGGTCTCTGTCAGTGCGCAGATCGGAAGCCACCTCTCCAGGAAATCAATCCAAACGTGATTTATCCGCTCACAGACCATGGATAAATAGGAAAGAAATGCTCCATAGCGTAATACAGTTAAAATCCACTTTAATTTATAAAAGAAAAGCACTTACAATTTGTGCAGTAAAGATCGCTTATAAAAACATGTAGCGCCGGCCGGCTTCAGCTGCTGCCCGTTTCTTCCGGGTTCAGCGTGGTATGGTGGTGACGTCAGCACGCCGCTCCTCCCTACGCCGTTTCGACAAATCTGTCGTCTTCCTTCCACAAATTAGATTTGTGATCTGTCTTAATACAGGAGGATAATTGGTTGAGAATAAGTCAGAATGAGATGCTGTTAAATGAATTCCAAGATATGGGATTGATTTTTCTGCCCATGTGAATGGGAGTGCAGCCCTAGCTGGGATCAATTCCATGTTTGTGAGTGAAATATTAAGCACTAGGCATTTCTTAGGATTAATCATAAGGCCGGATAGGGCTGCAAATCCATCAAGAGCTGGTATTAAGTTAGGACCAGAGACCTGTGGTGATGATAGAAAAAGTAATATATCGTCTGCAAATATACATAATTTGTGTGTAATACCTCCTACTTCAATGCCAGTTATAGTTTGGTTTGTTCTGATGTATTGGGCCATGGGTTCGAGTATAAGGGCAAATAATAAGGGAGATAATGGGCAACCCTGTCGGGTACCTCTTTCGATATTAAAGGTTTCAGATTTGTATCCAGCATATTTTATATAGGCTTTGGGTTTATTATATAATGCTTTGATCCATGTTAAAAAGTGGGGTCCAAAACCCCATTTTTATAATGAATAATGCATATATTGCCAGGATACTGTGTCAAATGCCCTCTTAATATCGAGAGATAGAAAACATAAAGGGATTTTCCGTTTTTTAGCAATATGTGCCAATAACACTGCCCTGCGTATATTATCGCCTGCCTGTCTATTTGGCATGAAGCCTACTTGATCTCTATGTATTAATTTTCCTATAATGCTATTGAGGCGTTTTGCTATTATTTTTGCTAATAATTTAATATCGAGGTTTAACAGAGAGATAGGCCGATAATTCACACAGGAAGTATCATCAGAAAGGGGTTTTGGGATCATACAAACAATTGCCATTAGTGTTTCTTGCCGAAAAGAATGTCCATCTAGAAGTTTGTTAAAAGTTTCAGTGAGAATGGGAGAGAGTATTTCTGAGAATGTTTTATTGTATAAAGCCGAGTAGCCTTCTGGGCCTGGTCTTTTGTTAAGTTTTAGGTCTTTTATGGCGTTAGCAACTTCATCTATAGTTATAGGCTCATCCAAACTGCTTTTTTGATTCTGAGATAACTCAGGTAAGGTTATTTTTGAGAAGAAGGATTCAGCCTCTGTAGGATTAAATTAATTGTTTGTCTTGTATAAAGTTGCGAGATGTGAGTGAAATTTATGGACTATTTTAACTGGATTACAAGTGTAAACATTTTTTGATAATTTCAAACGTATTGGTTTGAAAGATTTGTTAGTTGAATTTAATGCCCGAGCCAAATATGTACCTGGTTTGTTTGTATTCATGTAGAAATTGTGTTTGGAGCGTTTGAGGGATTTATCAACTGACTCAGTGAGAAATAGATCGTATTCCAATCTAGATTTTTCCAGATGAGATTTTGTACTCTGAGATGGATTATCTTGAAATGATATGTAGGCTGCATTAAAATTGAGTTCTAGTTTTTTTGCTAGATTTTTGCGTTCCCGTTTAAATAGTGCCATTTGTCTTTGTATTGTACCACGCAAGACAGGCTTATGAGCTTCCCACAGTGTTATTGGGGAGATGTCTGTTGTATTATTAATTGATATGTATTCCTTTAAAGCTTGTTCAATGGCCATCTGATGTAGTGGGTGTTTGAGCATTATGTCCGGTAAGTACCACGTTGGGTCATGCGCTTTTGGTATGGCTGAGGCTATAGTAGTGTATACTGCATTATGGTCAGACCACGGAATCGGAATTATATCTGATGCAATAATTTCTGGTATCATTCCTATTGTTAGAAAAATATGATCTATTCTGGTGAAGGTTTGATGAGGGTGCGAGAAATAAGTGAATTTCTTTTTCATTGGGTTACTTTCTCTCCACTAATCTACCAGATTGTATTTGGAAAGAAGTTGAGAAAAAGGTAATCTAGAGGTTATTTTGGATGGTGTAAAAGGTGATTTATCTAGAAATGGGAGGAGGACCTGGTTCGAATCCCCACACATTATCACTGTTCCTATTTTGTGTGTTTTAATCACTTGTAATATATGTGAGAGGAATGGTGTAGGTTGTTTGTTAGGAGCGTAGTAGGAAATCACCGTGATTGCTGTATCCATTATATAACCCATGAGTATCAGGTATCTACCTTCTGGGTCTTTAATTTCTGATGATAAGGTGAATGGTGTGGATCGGTGAAATGCAATTAGAGTTCCCCTTTGCTTGGTACAGGCAGAAGCAGTGTAAATTTGTTGATAAAAAAGAGAAATATATTTTGGAGTAGAATCTTTGGTGAAGTGTGTTTCTTGGAGGCATACTATGTGAGCCTTTTTGTTATGGAAAGTACGGAAGGCTTTGGTCCTTTTTTGAGGGACATTTATTCCCTGAACATTCAGGGAAAGTATATTCAGTGGTGCCATGGCAATAGATCAAATAGTTTTGACTTACTTTTTGTTCTGCAGAGCTGACTGCGCAGATCAACCTGTGTGGACTGAAGAGATGAATAGATAGAAAAGAAACCAGTGAATTCTGGAGTAAAGAGTAAACAAAAAACATATGAGATTAGATGATACATTGTATAAATTATTTTTTGCAAGTAATCACAATTTACCCGTGAAAGAGAATAAATATCTCTCTCAGGGGAATAAGTGCCTTCGTCACACTCCCACATAATATGGTTGGGAGAATGAGGAGGGCTAATGGGGGTACACGGATCTTCCGCTTACAGGAGAGAAGTGCTATGTCAAAAGACATCAAAATGATGTTTCATTAATTGGAGTGCAGAATATAGTTTTTGTTGAAATTATTTATTCCAGGGTGGTTGTATATGGTTAGTCTTGCCCTAGGCTAAATAATTCAGTTAGAAAGGTACTGTTAATAACTTTGGTATTGATGAAGATAGTTTGAATTATTTTGGGATTTTAACCCTTTTAGAGTAAACAATTACATATTTTATTCATATGTAACTGTTTAGATATGTTAACTCATAAAATTGAGGTTGTATTGCTTCAGATTAGAATAAACAAAAACATAATTCTAGGAACTAGTTAGGTAATAATATATTTGTTTTAAGAAAAGAAAGAAAAAGCTTCCATTACTTCTGGGTTATTGAACATATTTGTCTTAAAAAGTAATAAATCTATTGTTATTACCTGATAATATATAACTGAACAAGAATTTCCTTATTTCACTTATATATTCTAAGGCTATATGAATCAGAAGTAATAAGAAATATAACTGGAATGTAACATGATCCCACACAGTGTGTGACTATCAGAATGCAGTTACATTCAGTTATAAATATAGGTTTTTTTATAGAGAACCATCTCTTAGTATAATAAATGAAGAGATACCAGGAATTAGGATGTCAGTCCATTGAATCTTCTTGGTCCATGGATGATGTGGCATAACGGCCTCTTTTGTGAGAATGATGATTCCCATTTTGTTCTGAAATTTTCTGGGTGCTGCCTGAAGGTGAAGATGATGCCATTCTTCTGCGTGTGGGAGAGTTGCTGCTTGTGGGTTCTGTCAGATTTAATTTTAAAAGGGTTTGTTGTAGTTCATCTGCTGATCTGCTTCTGTAAATTGTACCTCAGTAGTTAAATCTGACTGAAAAGGGGAAGCCCCATTGATACATAATGTTGTGGCGTTGCAGTTCCATTAGTTGGGGTTTCATGGATCGTCTTTTAGTAATAGTAAGTTGGGATAGGTCAGCAAAAATTTGATAATTGTGTCCTTGAAAATTAAGTTCCTTTTTTTTCTCTTGCAGCAATTAGTATTTGTTCTTTCGTTCTGTAATAATGAAATTTTGTGATTATATCACGTGGGGGTCCATCTTTCTTTTTGGCTGTGAGGGCTCTGTGTACTCTGTCCAGTTCTAAACGTTCAATAGGGATATCTGGCTTTAGTTCTTGTAATAGAGCAGTAATAGTAGATTTCAGGTCTGTCACAGTTTCAGGTATTCCCCTTATGCGCAAGTTTGAACATCTGGCTCTATTTTCGTAATCTTCGAGCTTAGTTTGAAGTATTAAATTCTCTTATTTTAATTGTTCCAATTCTGTTACATTTTCTTGGGTTGTAATTTCAATTTCATCCATTTTTATTTCTAAGGCTGCGGTACGGTTTCCCAGCTCTCTTATTTCTTTGGTTAGGCTTTTTGTTATTTGGTCTGAGGTTTGTTTTAAACCTTATGAAGCATCTTTTCAAATTGTAATAATATTACTGGGGATGCTGAGGAGGCTTGTGGAGAAGTTTGTGAGAGGATTTGTTCTGTATCTGACTCAAATGGAGAGTCTTGCTGTGACATTTTCTGTCTGTGAGAGCGCCCTGGTGCTGTATATTGTGAGGTGACTGGAGCTGCTTCAGCTGCAGTGAGTGCCTGTGAGCTCTTTGTGAGGTGATTTTTATTTCTGCCACGGTTTCCTCCCAGTACCATATTTCCTGCCCAAACTTTCACAGTTTGTTCCCTGGGGCAAAAAGGTTCAAATGGATACCTTTTGAGCGTGCAGGCTCCGCTTTGTCCTTCTCTTCTCTCCTCAGCGGTGTGGAGCTCTAACAATGCATGTCTGCTCCGCTAGGCTCCGCCTCCTGCCCCCCGCCTGTGGGCCACATTTTAAGCTTGACACAACTCATGCAGTTGATTAGGCCAAGCATATGCAATAAAGAGTATTTTAAACACTATACATTGGAAATATTGTGCACAAAAAATGCATAATGCCGCGTACACACGGTCGGACTTTTCGTCTACAAAAGTCCGACAGCCTGTCCGACAGACTTCCGGCGGACTTCCGGCGGACTTTCGGCGGACTTGCAGCAGACTTTCTAACGAACGGACTTGCCTACACACGACCACACAAAAGTCCGACGGATTCGTACGTGATGACGTACACCGGACTAAAATAAGGAAGTTCATAGCCAGTAGCCAATAGCTGCCCTAGCATGGGTTTTTGTCCGTCGGACTAGCACACAGACGAGCGGATTTCGGGGTCCGTCGTAGTTACGACGTAAAGATTTGAAGCATGTTTCAAATCTAAAGTCCGTCGGATTTGAGACTGAAAAAGTCTGCTGAAAGTCCGGAGAAGCCCACACACGATCGGATTACCAGCCAGCTTTAGTCCGTCGGCGTCCGTTGGACTTTTGTAGACGAAAAGTCCGACTGTGTGTACGCGGCATTATAATTACCATTTATGGTCGTGGCCCTATGACCGAGAGAGATGTGAATCACATAAACACGCGACAAGACTTACAACATAAATAGACCTGAAGTGTGCCTTGATGGTCTGGTTGGTATGCCAAGAAATGGGGACAAAAGACTCAGATAGGGAAATGGCTCTTTATTGATTTCTTGTGGTTATTGAGCCAACTTGGTGAAGACTTGTGCCATTTATTTCTGAGGATTTGAAATGTAGGTGGCAAAGCAAGCTGACTTCCATCGGCCTAGTTTCTTGTTTACGTGGTCTGGTACTCCATGTTGGGAAGCAGCTGAGGCTGCTCCAATCCGGAAGGAATGTCCAGAAAACTGACTGACTGGGGTTGAAGCCCAAGTTGCTTAGGAGGATCCTGATATGCTTGACAAACTGGCTGCCACTGAGGGGGCTGGTTAGAAAGGGTAGCAATGGGCTATCTTCAGATTGGTTGGGTAGTCGGGGCAGTAGCCGGTCGAGGACCATCACTGGGCACCAGGCATTGTTCGTCTGAAGGAGGTTGATGTCAAACCCTGGGCCGGTTAGTTGCATTTTGCTGACTGAGATGAAGGGTGTAATGGTTCGGAAAGCGAGTCAGGTGGCATCGGAGTAGTTTCTGACTGCTGGAGCCAGAAAACTAGGTCATAGGACTAGGTTGCTAGGTCATAGGAAACCGTAGATGGCCGCTCGGATGACTAGGCTGGGCAAAGCTCCAAAGGGGGAACGAGTAAGAATTTCAGACATGGGGGGGCGTGGCCTGGACAGCAATGGAATAGGACGCAGATAGTGAGTCCCTCTTGCTGACTACTCTAGCTACTATCCTGTAAGCAAACTAGCCTAAAATATATTTAACGACCAGGCATATATAGAACTCGGGCACAGATCAGGAACATGTCCCCACCTAAAAGGACTACGGATACCACGGAAAAAATAGTGAAATATCGGCATCAGGAGAAAACAGGCCCAAGATGGTGCCGTCATGTGCTCAGTGGCAGGGCAACAACATGCGGACACAGCTAAAGTATTAGAAGCTATAGCCACTCTACAAGGGACATATACCATGAAAGTAGACAAGGTAAAGATAGATACATCACTGCTACGCCAAGACTTATCCAAAGTTAAAGACAGGGCCACTGAGGCAGAGACCCACATCGGAGTGGTCGAGGACATATTACATCCCTTGCAACTGCACCCGGGAGAAAAGTGAAAGCAATAACCCAGCTAAGTACCTGGAATCCCTCCTGATTAAAACTTTTGGTAGGGAGGCCTTTTCTGTCATGTTTGTGGTGGAGAGGAAACACCGCATTCCAGCGAAGCCCCCACCAGCAGGAGCCCCCCCACACACTTTTATTGTGAAGTTCCTTAATTTTAAGGACAGAGGTAAAATTCTAAGACTGACCAGGGAACAAGGCAACATCCAAATGGGTAATGGACACGTGTCAATGGTCCCTGAAGTGTAACGTAGGAGATCTCAATTCCAAGAGGTCAAACGGCTTCTGCGGGTGTTGCACCTTAAATATGCTATACTATTCCCTGCCAGACCAGAGTGGAGGAAGATGGGCGAGCACAGTTTTTTTGAGGACCCTGCAGCAGCAGCAGTATGGATTGACCAATGAGGACGTTCGGCGGTATAACCTGCCTGTTGGAACATAACTGTGAGTAATATGTGAGGCTCCCCCCCCCCCATACACGTCCCACACTTTATCCCCTTACTGACTAAATATCCTGGAAGGGACCAAGGATATCTCCCATAAAACACAGTTTCCCCAGGGGGAGGGGGAGAAGAGGAGGAGGTGAGATACCACCAAGTTGCACTAAGACTAAGCAAAGCCGTTCCAAATCCACACTAATAGCGATGTCTCCCCTACCCCCTTTTTGTTTTTTTTGTTTTTTTTATTCACACTGAACCTACAGCAACCCTTTTCAACTACAGAGTGATTGACTGCCCACATCATACATGCACGATAAGGAACAGATATCCTTGCGGCAAGAGCCTCACACAGACTAAAAGAAGACTATAAAAAGCATTGAATTGAGCCTGCGCACCTACCAAGAGCTTTACAGTGAAAAATCGCCCCTTCACTGACTTATTTCACTACTTCATTCGGTTGATACTGAACTTACTTCTACAAGAAATATACCTCCAGCATGTTTGATAGGCTGGATGAATGTTCATTCTTTGGTTACAGGGTGCTATATATCAAGTTTGGATGGTGAGGAGCTAGGTGGGAAGGAAAATGCTCGACCAACGGAACAGAGCATTGGGATAACTTGCACCATTGTGCACAGGTTAATAACTTGGAATATATGTAAAAAGGCACATGGATATTATACGCTCTATTTGAATATAAATGTGATATTATTGACATTATTTTGTTGCATGGGTTATGCTCTGCTGGTCTCTAGATATGATGTACAACTGAAGGCGCCATGAATACAACTAAATTTTTAACATGGAACGTGCGGGGTCTGAGAGATAGAGTTAAACGCACTGCAGTATTAACATATTTGAAAACACAGAAAGCAGACGTTATGGTACTGGTAGAGATCCATATTACTGGCCACTTACAAACTGCATTGAAACACCCCTGGATAGGATGGGCTTACCACAGCACCTATACAAATCTCTCCAGGAGGGTTACTATATTAATCACTAAATCAGCTCCATGTGAACTAGTGTCATTGAAATCAGACCAGCAGGGCAGATACCTGTTTATGCATGTGAACATAGGAGGCACCCCCATACTACTTCTAGCCAGCTATATTCCTCTCCCTTACAGATCAGATGCGGTCACGGAGGGCCTAGCGTATATAGCACATAATCCAATGGTACCAGTGGTGTGGATGGGGGACTTTAATACAACAATGATCCCCTCATTAGACTGCCCGACACAGACAGTGACCCGAGTCGGAGAGCCACCACAGACCAGGTTGTGTTGCACAATGACTGAATTTGCCATAGTTGATGTTTGGAGACATTATAACCCCACAACCAGAGCATATACGTGCCACTCTACCAGCCATAACACACACATGTCCCGAATAGATTTCATTTTGACCTCCAAAGCCTTATTACCTAAAGTTACAGGCGTCGGGTTTGCACACAGGGCTCTGTCAGACCATCTGCCTTGCCAGATGACAGCATCCCTACAAGTAGAACCTCTCACACAAGTATAGAGACTCAACCCCTACTGGCTGTCTGCCCTCACGGATCATGATTCTGTGGTGAGGGAATTGCAATTCTTTCTGGACAGAAGTCACAACTTGCCTCAACTAAACTCACAATGGGACGAACTTAAAATACATGTTCATAGGATCATATCCACCAGAATAAATAGACTCAAACAGACCTCTAAACTTATACTACAACTGTCATCAGATAAGCTGCAAGAACTAGAAACGACCTATAACTCACACCCCACCTCTGAAAACCTCAATAAAGTTAAAATTCAGATCCGCTTGGTTACACAACTATACACTGAAAAGGCTAAACAATGTGTATTTTTCTGTAAGCAGCAAGTCTATGAGCAGGGTGAAAGAGTTGGGAAACTATTAGCATACCTAGCCCACTTAGATGACAGACCACCAGTGGTGGTATCTCTGAAAGATCCAAATGGGGAAAATATTACCCTCCCAGCTTGCAGCACAATTTTATGAAAATCTATACAAATCTTAAAGTACATATACACAAAGTGACATTCAAAATTATTTAGATAACATACAATTTCCCCGTCTCAATCCCGAACAAATTAAACAACTGGAGGTGCCCATAACCACACAGGACATCACTGATGCAATTGCCCAACTAGCCAAATTTAAGGCACCAGGGCTGGATGGGTTACCACTGGAATTCTATGCAACATACTCAGATTTACTGGTCCCTAAGATTAAGGCCCTTTACCAGTCCATTTTTGATCTAACTACCCTCCCTTCATCCATGCAGGAGGCCCAAATTATAGTACTACCTAAACCAGGAAAAGACCCCCCACTACTCCAAATCCTACATACCCATATCACTAATCCCAGTAGATATCAAAATACTAACCAAAATACTAGCCGCCTGACTGAATATAGTTATACTCACATTGATTCACCAGGACCAAACAGGCTTTATGCCAAGGAAGAACACGGCTATGAACATTAGAAGATTATACATTAATATTCGGGCACAACATGACATCTCTGGGACCAGAGTGGTAGTGGCACTAGATACGGCCAAAGCCTTTGATTCAGTAGAATGGCTATACCTCTGGGAATGCCTTCATAACTATGGATTTGGCCCACATTTTATTAAATGGGTACAACTCCTGTAACAGACACCCAAAGCAAAAATATGTGTAAATGGCTGGCTCTCAGATCAATTCCCACTGGAAAGGGGTACACACCAGGGATGTCCTCTCTTCCCCCTCCTATACGCACTGGCCGCTGAACTATTAGCAATAGCCATTAGGGCAGACCCTGACATTGTAGACCTCAGACGCGGCCAGACGGTGAAAAAAAAAAAAAAGATTTCAGACATGTCCCTGAAGATGGCACTCATGATAGGTAGGCATTTGCCACAGGTTGGTGCTTCTGTATGCCTTGTAGGAGTGACTTGACTGTGTGGGCTGAGAATACTAACAGTTTACTGGGGTCCTGTAATGATAGAAAATGCTGGATGTGTCTATCGCTGCTCCTGGGGAAGAGGCCAAAAACTTGCGGTAAGTGTTTCAAGCAGTGCAATAGGCCTTCAATGTGTTGTGTGGCAAGGATTGGTTGATGAGCTGGGTTGCGTTGGCGAGGTGCAATTTTAATCCATAGTCAGTAACGACCAGGGTGGGACAGGAGTAGTTGTTCGGCTCCAGGCTCCTGCTGGAAAAATAAGGTAAGGCTGAAATGGGACAGCGCATCAGCAGCGATATTGTATTTTGCCTGGAATATGTCTACAGAAAAAATTAAAGTGGTGAAAGAGTGCCAGCTGCACGAGGCTGCGTAGGAAGGACATGGGGAGTGACTTGGATCTGCCTTGTTAATGATGTCGGCTGTGGCCTGAGTGGTGAAAAGCACCATCTGTTTTGTCTACGTGTGGCCCCAGACCTGGACAGCTGCGACAATGGGATATAGCTCGAAGAGATGAGGACTGGGTAAAACCAGGGATTAAGAGAATTTCTGGGGGCCAAGATTCGGCGAACCAGTGGCCACCAAATATGGCCGAGAAGCCAGTGGAGGCTGCGGCATTGGTGACCACCTGTGGTGACTCGTCTGACACTGCCAGAATGAACATTGAAATGACATTCCAGCTGGTGAGGAACTTATCCCACATAGCCAAGTCTGCTACTGCTGCTTGATCTAGTTTGAGAATTCGGTCTGAGTTTTGTACTGGTGTGATAAAGACTAAAAGCTGTGATATGAAGGACCATCCTTGAGGTATAGCCTCATCGCAAAGTTCATAATTCCTAGTAAGGACTGCAACTGCCTCCTGGTGCACCCTTGTGACTGGGTGAAGTCGTGGATAGTTGCCCTGATACAAGCTAGTTTGTCAAGAGGCAGGCTAGCTTGCGTGTCGAGAGTGACGCCTAAAAAGGTAAGGGAATGTGCTGGTCCTTCTACTTTGTGCTCGGCTATGGGCACGTTGAGGTTGTTGAAAACTATTCTTAACTTGTCTAGATCTGCCAGGAGTGTGCCTGGTTGCTTGATAAGCAGTAAGTCATCAAGGTAGTGGATGACCGAGTGACAGCAGGCCTGGTGAGACAGAATCCATGTGAGGACCTGAGCTAAAACGTTGAACAGCCACGGGCTGCTCTTGGACCCAAAGGTCAACTTGGTGGCAAAGTAGTAGGACTCCCTTCACTTAATACCATGCCACCGCCAGTGGGACGGTTCGATAGGAAGGAGCTTGAACACATCAGATATATCTGCTTTGGATAGCCAGGTGCCAGAACCTATCCCAATGATGGTTTGGATGGCTAAGTCAACTGAGGCATACTTGAGGGAAAACTCCTCGGAGAGAATCAGGGAGTTCAGGCTGGGGATGTGGGAAGAATGAGGTGCAGACAAGTCATACACTAAGTGGATTTTATTACTGAACTTCCCCTTGACAAGCCCAAGAGGGCTGACTCTCCAGACTGGGAAAGGTGACTGTGGGAAGGGGCTGATAATAAAGCCTTTATCCATTTCTGACTGCAGTAAGGAGTCAATTGCTTGTGTGTCAATAGCTGCTGACTGGAGGTTCCTGCACTTGTGTGTAGTGAGGGGTAAAGTGATGAGGTATCCTAGGTCTGTGACTGAGTGGAGATATAGGTCCAGCTCTTCCCTCCTGTCGGGGGCATCTGAGCAGACAACATCCCTGAACATCCCGAAGGCCAAAACAAAATTTGGTGACTAAGTTTGCAGGTGAGCCTGGGGTCTTTTGACTTAATGACCACCGAGAGGTTCCCCCCAGGCAAATGTTCTGTTGTCGGCTACATCGTGCACCGAAATCAGCAGAGATGCTAATATACATCTTTGCCCTACAAGATATCCTTCCTGAGGCTGGCAGGGACAAGGTGAGCAGGGATGATGGTAGAAGAGGACTCTGGCTTACCTGCAGGAGGAGATGTCAGGTCATGACCACGACTGGGTCAAGGAGGGTGAGCCTCCGGGGCTACGACTCTGGTCTGCATGTCAGTAACTGTTGGACAGTGAGGAAACCACTGAGTGCAGCTGGGAGATGGCCCCGAATATGGACTGCAAGGATGTCTGAGGGGAACTGGGTCCTGTAGCAGCTGTCGGTGGGAAGAGTAGCCTGAATAGCTCTGCCTTCCTGGCTAGGGATGAGCCAAACACCCCCCTGTTCAGTTCGCACCAGAACATGCGAACAGGCAATAAATTTGTTTGAACACGCGAACACCGTTAAAGTCTATGGGACACGAACATGAATAATCAAAAGTGCTTATATGCAAGTTATTGTCATAAAGTGTTTGGGGACCTGGGTCCTGCCCCAGGGGACATGGATCAATGCAAAAAAAATTGTAAAAATGGCAGTTTTTTCGGGAGCAGTGATTTTAATAATGCTTAAAGTGAAACAATAAAAGTGTAATATTCCCTTAAATTTCGTACCTGGGGGGTCTCTATAGTATGCCTGTAAAGGGGCGCATGTTTCCTGTGTTTAGAACAGTCTGACACCAAAATGACATTTCAAAGGAAAAGTCATTTAAAACTACTCGCGGCTATTAATGAATTGCCGGTCCGACAATACACTTAAAAGTTCATTGATAAAAACGGCATGGGAATTCCCCACAGGGGAACCCCAAACCAATCTTCCTTCGGTTTCTTCCTCCATCTTCTTCTTCTGGTTCTTCCTCCGGTGTTCTCTCGGGCCGCTCCGCATCCACCATGATGGGAGGCTCGCGCTGTGTGACGCTTCTCGTCTTCTGACGGTTCTTATATAATGGAGGGCGGGGCCACAGGGAAGTCCCCGTCAAGTCCCTGTGCGTCAGAGGGGGGCGGGGTCACCATGTGGCCCCGCCCTCCGTTATTTAAGAACCGTCAGAAGATGAGAAGTGTCACACAGTGGGAGCCTCGTGGTGGATGTGGAGCAGCCCGAGAAGAAGGGAAGAAGATTCCGCGGAGGAAGATGCTGAATGAGAACACCGGAGGAAGAACCAGAAAAACCAGAAGAAGATGGAGGAAGAAACTGAAGGAAGATAGGAGATAGAAGAAGCATTTAAATAACGGAATCGTCATTTTTGACACTTTTTTGTGAAATGGTAGGGGTACTTTTGTACCCCCTTACCATTTCACACAGGGGGGAGGGCTGGGATCTGGGGGTCCCCTTGTTAAAAGGGGCTTCCAGATTCTGATAAGCCCCCCACCCGCAGACCCACACAACCACCAGGCAAGGGTTGTGGGGATGAGGCCCTTGTGCTACCCCAAAGCACCCTCCCAATGTTGAGGGCATGTGGCCTGGTACGGTTCAGGAGGGGGGGAGCTCTCTCGTCCCCCCTCTTTTCCTGCGGCCTGCCAGGTATCGTGCTTGGATAAGGGTCTGGTATGGATTTTTGCAGGGACCCCACGCCATTTTTTTATTTTGGCCGGGGTTCCCCTTAATATCCATACCAGACCTGAAGGGCCTGGTATAGAATTTAGGGGGACCCCCCCACATCATTTTTCTTTAAAATTTTGGTTCGGGGTTCCCCTGTGGGGAATTCCCATGCCGTTTTTATCAATGAACTTTTATGTGTATTGTCGGACCGGCAATACATTAATAGCCGCGAGTAGTTTTAAATGACTTTTCCTTTGAAATGTCATTTTGGTGTCAGACTGTTGTAAACATGGGAAACATGCGCCCCTTTACAGGCATACTATAGACACCCCCCAGGTACGAAATTTAAGGGAATATTACACTTTTATTGTTTCACTTTAAGCATTATTAAAATCACTGCTCCCGAAATAACGTCCGTTTTTAAAACTTTTTTTGCATTGATCCATGTCCCCTGGGGCAGGACCCAGGTCCCCAAACACTTTTTATGACAATACCATGCATATAAGCCTTTAAAATTAGCACTTTTGATTTCTCCCATAGACTTTTAAAGGGTGTTCCGCCACTTTCAAATTTGCCGCGAACACCCCAAATTGTTCGCTGTTCGGCGAACTGGCGAACAGCCGATCTTTGAGTCGAACATGAGTTTGACTCAAACTCGAAGCTCATCCCTATTCCTGGCCATAGCAGGGTAGGGGATGGCCCTGCATCTAAGCTCAGGTATGATCTTGAGAATGGTCCAAGTGTGGAGGGACTGCAGACTGCCACTCTCTGAGCCTGTAGAGGGTGACAGAGGGGCGGGTGTGAGGTTATCACTGCCGGCCTGCGATATGACTCCGACTGTAAAAAAATAAGGGGGTGCAAGTGTTATGAAGACATGTAGTACTGGACAGAAGGCAAGTGGGGCACAGTGACTGAGTTTTGGAGATCCATGAACTACACACCTGAGTGACGCCGTAGCAGTGAGGAAAATGACCTACCCTTGCCATGATAATATATATAATATAATATAATATAATATAATATAATATAATATAAGATATAATATTATTTATTTTTTTTACCTGAGGAGAAACTACCAACCTGGTGTAAGGTGAAAAACCTGAATTCAACTGACCTGAGGAAAAGACAGAGGATGATGAGCAGCCGGTACGCCACTGAAGATAAATATAAACTGGATGTCCCCACATGTATGAGAGGCTGATTGGTTACCCTGTGGTGTGTTTGTAATCTGGTTTGTGCCTGGGATATTTTGAAGCTACTGGAGATAAGCTGATGTTGCATGGGTCACTACGAGTGTTTTTAGGCTGCTGTGATGAAATTGCATGATTACAAGGGCCTCAGTCTGGTTTGCTGAGACGATATTGCATAGTTGCAAGGGTCTTGATGTGTGTGATGTTTTTGAGATGGTATTGCGTGGTCGCAAGGGCTTCAATCTGGTTTACTGAGATGATATTGCGTGGTTGCAAGGGTCCCGGTGAGTGTTCTGCTGCTGGGACGATATTGTGTGATTGCAAGGGTCTCTGTGAGTGTCAGGCTGCTGAGACGGTATTGCTTTTGCAAGGGTCTTGTGCGAGTGTCAGGTTGTTGGGCCGAGACCGGCAAAAGGGGTTTTTTATTTATTTATTGTGCTTTTGCAAGGGTCTCAAGAAGAGTGACAGGCTGTTGATACTGTTTTGTGAGGATGCAGGGTCTAAACGGACGGGAGTTGGGTTGGTGAGAAAATGATAGACACACCTGGCTTGTTTAACGGTTTCACTGAACCCCCAAGTAGTACAAGGAATAAGGTCAACATCCGACCGATTCAATTTCCATAGGGGGAACTCACGAAAGACCTGAGGTACAACGAATGGTAAGGAATAGGTACGAAATAAAGAGAATGTTAATGAATCTTTATCTGCAACAGTGAGCCATGCGAGTGGTTAGCAGCGGACTGTGGCGGTGGTGCACCGTATTGGGAAGGTGTGGCGTGGTGCTGTGAACGAGGCAAGAATAAGTTGGGTGTAAAAAAAAAAAAAAAAAAAAAAGTTCGTAAGTTGCACTCCGGGATCCGAACACATGGTATGAGTGACACTGCAGGTGGCCACGAATTGACATGAGAAAACATGGTAACAAACCTAACTGCGACAGTGGCAATGCCCTGGGTCTGCATTGGTCTGAAGCGGGTATGCGACGTATCCGAAGAGTGTGGTGTTGTGTATGAGGCTCACAACATGACTCGTTTTTTTTTTTTTGGCAAGTAAAGGGGGGCACAGTGTATGAACGATTCACAAGTTCCAAGATGGGAACTGAATATGGTATGGGGGATACAACAAATGGCAATGGTTTTGGACAACATGTGAATGCAAAGTAACAACTCCTACCTGCGACAGCGAGCAAGACTTGATTAACAAACCATGAATGAGCAACCTCAACGTACTACTCAGGAACAACAGACTCGCGAACATGCAGTGAGCTGAAGAGTCGGCCTGGAGACGTAACGAATCGCTCACTGGAACCGACAATGAGTATGGCGAGTGGGCTACCTAAATACCCTCCGGGCTCCTCCCATAAATTCAGGCCACCATACTGGCCTTCTTATTTGTCATGGGCCTTAATGTCAAAACGACATCCCAATTTAATGTTGGAGCAAAAAATAAATATCAATATTATGCATTTAAAGATTGCTATAGAAATAATTGCTTGCACACAGTATGCAAAACAGTGTGTTTTTTTTTGTTTTTTTTGTTTTTTTTGTTTTTTTTTTGTTTTTTGTTTTTTTTTAAATCTCATTGCCTAAATCTGTAACAAATGAGCTCTGAAGGTAATCTGCTATATTCAGTTTCACAAACATGCAAGGCTATTCTGGTACCTGTAGTTTCTCTGACATGTGGGTTGTTTTTTTTTGTCTGTAGTTCCACAGCCTGCGTATTTCACTGGTCTATCAATTTTAAGCTTCACCCAGTTTCCCCTTTGCTGATTAATATAGCAGCTCAAAGGCTAGCCCCTGCCAGTATTTCAAATGGTCCTCACAGAACCCCAGACAGTACTTCCTATAGTACTTACAAAAAACATTCCAAGAAATGCAATGTTCCCTGAGATGAAGATGGGTGTGTCCTCTGTCCAAAAGGGCATTTAAGCTCCAGTCCTCAAAGTGGATAATGCTGTGTCTTTTCACCAGTTACCCCATCGATTCTCTTCCTGATCCCCTAGACTGCAATCTCTACACTGCAACCTTCCCGTTCTCCCTCACCTCTTAAAAAGGCCTGTCCTGAGGGCCATGGCTTGGTACTTACTGCAGTAAAGAGCTTCAGTGGCAGTTAGGGTCCATTTCCACCATCAGGACCTCTAGTGAAACCTTAGGCGAGCCCATGTCAACCTCACCCACCAGTCAGTATTGTCATAACAAAATCATGGCTGCTAGAGATCACAAGCTATGATAATCTTTCATGTATTTCACCGGTCTTTCCTTGATAAGCAACATATTCCACCACTCTCTGAGAGCAGACAGTTTTGGGGCTGGTAAAATGCAGTTTTTAACAGGTGGCATCATCCTCATGATTGAGAGCAATTGGTTAGCTGAAGTCCTAGCTGACTTTCCAATCCAGAGAGGTAATTGATGGTGATTGATGCAATCCTTTCCAACAAGCTGTTACAGCCCTGAGCTTTTCGTGAAGTGATTGGAGTGGGAGCTGTTGATCAGATCTTGGTATATGCCTGTTACCATTTCCCTTCTGGTAAGGAGATGCTGATATTACATACTGAAGCTGGTGCTGGGATTTCACCCTTCCCTTTCCATTTTAAAGTACTGTTTAACTTTTCTAGCGCCGCATGTGGACTTTTGTTATTAAAAAAAAAAAAAAAAAAAATTTCACAACAAATTTTGCCACGTATTTCCTTATTAAGCAATAAAAAAAAAAAAAACACACACACCACAAGTTGTTGCTCTTCCTTTATTATGTTCTCCATTTTGTTGGCCATTGGGCACCCAAAAGCATTGCAGTCATCAATCTTCCTTTGCAGGGCTGTTGCTTGTGCATACTCCTTTTCTTACTTTTTTGTGATGGTCCTGCAGATGATTGTACATTTTGTAAGCTTTGCTGTTGGATCAATATTAAAATAATGTTTAAGCAATTTCTTTGGAAATATAATTGTACATGACTTCTGTTATTACTTTATTTCAGTTTCCTAAAACCTTAGATACAGTAATTGGGAAGGATCGCTAAACAATTTGAGGAATTCTAGAACTTTCCAAACTGTAGTGGTACAATTGATGGCAAATATGTACATATTACAGCCATCACAATTTAGAATCTTATTTGTATAATTATAAAGGATTCTTCAGCATAATATTGTTGTCAGTAGTTAATGCCAAGTGCCAGTTCATATTTGTGGATAATGGGGAAAAATGGAAGGAACTCTGATGGTAGTGTTATTAAGAAGACAGAATTCTACACTTGGTTGTAAAATGGTACCTTACAACCACCAAACAATGAGGAAACATTAGATGGAATAAATGTTTGTTTTTTTTTTTGTTGTTGTTGCTAGTGTCACCTGTGTGCTCAATAAGCATCTATTGAAACCCTAATAAGCTAAGATTGAAAAGAAACCCTTTCCTATGAAAAAAACTACAGATTTTCCTGGACAAGGTGTGTTATTGTTGATGCATTTGGCATCATGGCAAACTGTTTCTGTGAATTCCACACAGCAATCAGTTTGATGCAATTGTCCACTGTTGCTGCATTCTGCACATTTGTTTTCATTCTGCACAATTTTTTGCAACACAATACATCTACATATATTCCCCAATCTATGAGTGAGAGGGAGAACACAATGCAAGAAAACACTGTGCCAGGAGATTCACAAATAGACAGCAAGGGACTACTGGATATTGCACCAGTACAACTACAGATGCCAACCACTGCAAGACTAAGCAGGAAAATTTAGATAGATTATTTTGTTGAATGTGGAGCTGTTGCAGCAGTGCAGTGTGGGCCTACATTCTCTTCTGTAGCTGAAATATTTATCAGTAAATAACAGTGTTATATCACTTGCAGTATGTGTAACATTTGTGGCATTTTGAGAGCCTCGGGTTCTTGACAGATTAGGAGGTACTGTACCAAGCAGCTTGGTATTAAGCTTTCAACCAACATCACCAGAACCCGAATACAGACTTATTAGAAGAAACACTGTGTACTCAGGTAGAATACAGCCAAGAAAATACTTAACATTTGTGCAAATTCTCTTTCCTATTAACCAACTCACAAAAAGGTAATTTTTTTTTTATTTTTACAAAGAGCATAGGAAACCACTTTCTGCATACCGAGTCAACACAAGCAAATGACAAGAACTGAGGCTTGTACACCACAACAAGATAATCAGAGCTGATAAATTACATGAATACATAAGATTGCAATATATACAGCACTGTATGTGGTAAGGACAATTCCTGAATTACTATATGTACTGGAAATGAAAGCTTGTATTTTGATTCTGTATAGTTCATCCTGCCCCCTTTTGAGAAGCCTTCCCCTGCTCTACTATTTAATTTTTTGGGTAGATGACTGACAGAGAAAAATACTAAAGAATAATAACACTTGCCATATTTCTTTACATCCTAAAACAAAGAGGATTCCTATACCAGAAAGCATAATGTAGTACTGTTTTATAATTTTTTTTTTTTTTTTAAAAAAGGAAAAAATACAAATTTAGAATTTTATGACAACATTATAAAAATCAAAGAAGCGCTGCACTCCCATCCAACCAACCTAGTAGAGAAGAAGGCCTCAGCCCATGAGTCTCTGCCAAAGACCCAACCATATGTTTAAGCTCCAATGGGTGGAACAAAACATGCCAAAACATGTGGCTTTGGCAGAGACTCATGAGCTTAAGCCATTTTAAAGATTACAATGGGTTGGATGGATAGGAGTGCGGTGCTTCTTTGATTTTATACATGCATTGCTTTGGATTAACACCTTTTGGTAGCCTGCACCCTTCTCCCTTATGACTGTAGGACTTCCCCAGCTTGAGTGGCATTCATAATCTAGCACCATGATAACATTATGTTACATTAAGTATTTTTTGATTTTAGAAAGTTGCTCCTGCTTTCCATGCTTTAGATCTGACCAATGTTTTCTAGGAGGATCTTTGGATAGCTCAACCCCATGTTTTTTTAGTAGGAGTCTCACCACATTCTCCAAGATATAGGGGTTGATTTTCTAAAGGCAAATCCACTCTGCACTACAAGTGCATTTGAAATTACACTTGAAAGTGCAGTCACTGTAGATCTAAGGGGAAGATCTGAAATGAGGGGAAGCTCTGCTGATTTTATCATTCAATCATGTGCAAGCTAAAATGCTGTTTTTTTTATTTTCCTTGCATGTCCCCCTCAGATCTACAGTGACTGCACTTTCAAGTCCACCTTCTGTTCTAAGGTCATCAGGGATGCCTTTTACATTTTCTCTTCTCTTTTTGGTTCAGGACAATGCTGGTTTCTCAGCAGTCCTGGAGTCTCAATTTTTTGCAGCACTCTAGGAATCTTTATTCTCTGACATTGTAGTTCAAAATGGTGACCAGAAACAGTGGAGAGTTGATTTATGGGAATGCCATCAAGGGGAATGTTCTTAGGTCATTCTATCTTGTAGGAACAAAAATCTCATTGATCATTCGGCTGAAAAGATACACCATAGGGAAAGGAAAGTCCTTATTGCCCACAGGAAAATACTAAGCAAACTGTGATATCTCATTCAATTGTCTGTGCATGCAGAATGTAAAGTGTATGTTTTCATGTGCCTTAACTATGTGCCATGCTATACTGCATTTTGAAATTTTTTTTTTTTTTAAATCAAATTTTTTCCCCCCAGCAGATTCCCGTAGTGTTGTACTGTGCGTGCACAAGATGGAACTCAGTGTCCTTTTCAAAATGGTGGTGCAAGAACAGGGACCCAGGGAGTACAGAGGCAGGACACAAATAATTTAAATGCTCGTTTTCTCGAACATAGCCATTGAAGTCAAGGGGCCCCGGCAGGTATTAAAAATGTTTTGCTATAGTATGCAACATGTTTATTAATTTTATAGCTTGGCAAGAAAACTCCCAGTCAGTCTGGTTGGCAGAACATGTAAAGCATTTGACATTCACTCCCAGCATTACAGTCGTGAAAAACTAGAGTAAAACTGACCGGTAACTGTTTCTAGGAGTTGTCCAGGGCAGCACTAGAGAGATAGGACCACCTCTGGAGGCAGGAAACACACATTCAGATCCTTAAAGGGCGGCTTCCATCCCTCTTCTTCAGTCTTTAATCGAGAACTTCCCCAGAACGGCTTCTGAAACAAAAACACTTGTCCAAAGTTATAACAGCATATATGGAGGGAAACTCTGCTGTCCTGGACAACTCCTAGAAACAGAATTACCAGTAAGCCTAACTCTAGTTTTCTCTAGTTTTCTGTCCAGGACCACACAATAGAGGCTCAATGAGAACTTAACAGAATAGGGGGGGTGGGACGGACTACCACTTGGAGGACTATTCTCCTAAACGCTTCGTCTTGCACTGAGATAAGGTCCAATCTATAATGCTTCATGAAAGTCGAGTAATTTGACCATGTTGCTGCTTATGGCTTTTTTACCTTTTTAGGTGTTAAAACACCATCTTTTAAATAAATATACCATATTTTTAAACTACTATACTATGGAATTTTTTCTACTCCATGCTTGATATATCGAATCTGGAGGGGTATTGGAGCAAGGTTATCACAGGGCGCAGACCATACAGGAAAGGAGCCATTGAACACTGCAGTTGTTCCCTGTCCAGCTGGAAGATCCGCAACAGAGAGGAAGGAGACACAGCTTACCACAAGTGATTGACTAGACCCACTGGGGTCTACCTTGGAGGTGAGCGGCTAGAAGCACACTGGGTGTGGATTGTTAAAAGGGATCTGCAAGTCATTATCACATTGAATCTAGTTTTTGCACATGGGCACTTTTTTTTCTTCTACTCCTCCTCCTTTTTGCACTAATTTGCACAGCTGAAGAGACTATGAATTCTTTATGAAATTATTTGCACAGTTCTTGAACTACTGTTTATTGCACAGTTGCACTCTGACCCTATATTAGTCTTAATGCAATATTATTGGCACTTCACATTACAGTTATTTAGTATTTATCATTTTGTGTTGGTGACACTTCAGAAGTTCAGCAGCATTATATGTATTTCACATATTTTAATCGTTATACACTTTGACTAGCGCACAAGCACCCCACCTTTTATATATTGTAAATCATAGGTTTGAAGTTAAAGGCTTAATTCAAACCCGGTGGCGAGATGGCATTTAAATTGGATATCCATTGAGCTCCTGTTGTAGGAGGAGCTTGTTAACATCTCCTCCCCGTGGACTCAAATGTACTCAGTCCAACACTAAAATGGATACTGTGGGAAAAAGGCCACTGGACCTGTGCCACATGTCTCTGCAGTGGCAAATTGGGGTTGCTGGTCTGCATAGCCACGATGTGGCAGTAAATTCTTTACCATAGCTTTTGAATCATTTTAGTTATCTAGTAACAGCTGCAAGAGATATACCATTCCCATTGTTGGCAGTTGGCAAAATGTTTGGGATTGAATCTTCAACCATTGGGTAATTGTATATTCTTTCTTGGGTCCATATAGCGACAATATGCACAGGAACCACATGGAAAAGTGTCCAAAAGTTTGCATGGGTCACCCCATGTGTGACCTCTAAATTTTGCTTTGGACCAAAAAATATATTTCCAATAGATGTAGCTTGTCTGTATGTAACTAGGGGAGATGCTGGGACGTAGGGACCTATACTGGGATCTGAGGTTAGCAGGTGCCAGTATTTACTAAGAATTTGTTTAACTTTGAGATGTTCATTACAATAGGTAGTAACAATTCTTGTAGTTTCATTTGATCCAGATTTGTCCTTTTTGTTATTTTTAAAAAATACCAGATTGTGTCTATTCCTAGTTGCTACACGATTAAATGTCTTTTTAAGGCACCTGTGACTATAACCTCTTGGTAGTAACCTATTTCTCAGCAATTTGGCCTCCTGTTTATAAATTGTCTGCATTAGAACAGCTGCGTTTGATATGCAAATATTGGCTGTATGGAATGGAAGTAACAAGAGGCCTAGGATGAAAACTTGATGAGTGTAAGATTGTGTTACCCACAGTAGATTTAGAGTAAATCTTGCAGGATAACATGTCGGAATCTGTATAAATGTTGGCGTCTAGAAATGTAACCCTAGAACTACTTGATGTCATAGTAAATTTAATATTAAGCTCATTATGGTTCAAGGTTGCTAAACACTTGTGAAGTAAGTCCGCTGGACCATCCCAGAGGATGAAGACGTCATCTATGTACCTGCACCACATAAGAATGTGGTACAGGTACATAGCCAAGCACTCATCCCCAAATAGTCTGCTCCCATTCCCCCAGGTACAGGTTGGTGTAGCCAGGTGCACAACATGTCCCCATGGTCACCCCTGCACCTGGAGTGCTTTACTTTCATATAAAGTGTACTTCAAACATAGGCTGCACACTCTGGGATAGCACAGCATCATGGAATGAAGAGAGAAGCTTTGCTTATGCTTTACAAGTAAGATTTATTAATTTACATTTTCTTCCCTCCCTGCTCAATACCTGCATGATTCGCTGCTTATTTGTTTCATGTGGGGGTTTTACTTGGCATGATCCGTTTATATGAATCTTTCCCTATCTCTGAAACTTTGGCAGTTCATGCATCACAATTGTACATTCACTTTGCAGCTGCACTGTTCATATGTGCCTCCCATGCTACCTATATGCTTTGCTTTATGAAGTTTAATTTTACTTTATGCCTGTGCAATAAATAAACATACACAGATACATATATATTTATACTTTTTTGTGATAGGACCGTCTCCACAATTGATGATCCTTGTGAGTCCCTGCATACCTGTGGCAATATTATACCTCCTCTTCTCCCTCTTACATCCTATATGGAGTTTATCTGGAAGTGTCTGTCAGCACCCTATCTGTGATTGTTGGGGTGCATGTCCTTCAATTTCTTTGACATATTCCCTTTTGTTTGGATTAAATATATATGAGATGGGATGCCTTGGAGATACCGGATCTGTGAACCTGTTTGTGTAGCATTGTTTACCCAAGATATTCATTATTCACAGATTTCCATGCCTGCCATGTTTTCATTGCCATGTCTGTATCCACTGACCATATATTATCTATATTATCATTGTATATTTGTTTTGATACTTTGTTATTGTTTTAATAGAGAATACAGCCTGTTCTAGACCAACCCCTGAAGAAGGAATTAAATATCCAAGTATATATAGTCCAAAACATGTTGGGGTTTTTGGTGTCCATCCACACTGTTTTGACCTCCAAACTGTTAGATCATCATATAGTCCATGGTATGTACAGTAGTTGTAGCTTATTAGTAGTTAATGTTGGTCATCTGGACCTGCACACCGGCTGGTAAAGGAGTAGCAGCTTGTATAAAATGGCTACAGGTCTGGATCGATCGTTGGCTGACCCTGCGATCCTCCTGTCAGATCGCTGATCCTCCTGTCAGACTGCTGTAATGTGCTGAATCTGTCCCTGTGATGGTCTCCAGTCATGGTGCTGGATGAACGATCCAGACCTGTAGCCATTTTATACAAGCTGCTACTCCTTCACCAGCCAGTGCGCAGGTCCAGATGACCAACATTAACAACTAATGAACTACAACTACCGTACATACCATACAGAACCAAGATTGCTGTGATGTGCATGGGAACACCACTAGAACAGAGGAGAATCCACCATCTGTCATGTGACACATCTCCCACACAGTCATCGCTCTCTATATAAATCCACCACACAATACAGACTATTTTCTGTCTTTCAAGGCTCTGATGAAGAGGAATCCCCTCGAAATGCATTCGCCATTAATTCAGCCTATATCCTTGCATGGGTTTTCTAATCATTTCCACTATATTATCAAATGAGAATATTGTAACCTGTTTTTATGACCACGTAGTAATTTTTGTTGTATTCATTTATTTGTTTAGAATAAACCTTTTTTATCAACTTGATTCATGCGTTAGGTCACGCGCCTCCTCTCTCCCTCATCACCCAGCTTTTCCAGACTTCCCCCAGTCAGTTCACGCAGCGGGACACGCATGTTCTCTTTACATAATATATTATATCATTTGAAAATACTACCATTTTGTACTAAAACTGCCAGCACGAGCGCAGGAGAATATCTTTTCTGTCTACACCTGGGCATGGAGTTCACTAGAGCTTCACAGGTTGCCACTGGAGTCCTCTTCCACTCCCTGATGATGACATCATGGAGCTGGTGGATGTTAGAGACCTTGTGCTCCTCCACCTTCCATTTGAGGGTTCCCCACAGATGCTCAATAGGGTTTAGGTCTGGAGACATGCTTGGCCAATTCATCACCTTTACCCTCAGCTTCTTTAGCAAGGCAGTGGTCGTCTTGGAGGTGTGTCTGGGGTCATTGTCATGTTGGAATACCGACCCGCGGCCCAGTTTCCGAAGGGAGGAGTGCTCTGCTTCAGTATGTCACAGTACATTTTGGCATTCATTATTTCCCCCAAAGAACTGTAGCTCCCAAGTACTGGCAGCACTTATGCAGCCCTAGATCATGGCACTCCCACCACCATGCTTGACTGTAGGCAAGACACACTTGTCTTTGTACTCCTCACCTGATTCGCTGCCACACACACTTGACACCATCTGAACCAAATAAGTTTATCTTGGTCTCATCAGACCACAGGACATGATTCCAGTAATCCATGTCCTTAGTCTGCTTGTCCTCAGCAAACTGTTTGCGGGCTTTCTTGAACATCATCTTTAGAAGAGGCTTCTTTCTACGACTGCCATGCAGACCAATTTGATGCAGTGTGCAGTGTATGGTCTAAGCACTGACAGGCTGACCCCCCCAACCCAACCTCTGAAGCACTACTGGCAGCACATATACATCTATTTTCCAAAGACAGCCTCTGGATATGAGCACGTGCACTCAACTTCTTTGGTCGACCATGGTGACGCCTGTTCTGAGAGGAACCTGTCCTTTTTAAGCTGCTGTATGGTCTTGGCCAAACAAAAGAAGATAAAAAAATCTCTCCTGCACTCAGGTGTCCAGTTCCTCAATGTGTGGTAGAACAAATACGTTCAGTGGTTTCTGCCATCTTGCAGTCCTCCTCAGAATGATGGGTATTCACAGGCTAAAGAAAAAAAGGAGGGCGCACCGACCTAGTGCACTGCCACTAGTAAAATGTATTAAAGTGTAAAACGGCAAAGTATATACTCACAAATGAGCATGAATGACAGGCATTAACAATGCTACAGATGCGCAGTGCCGAATATGGACAAACCAGGACTGGACATCGAGTGGATATGATGATGGCTAACGCGTTTCAGGGGAGAACCCCCTTCCTCAGAGCCTAAGCCGATAATGGCTGCTCAGATGTATGGTCTCCTCTATATATGTACCCGTGCATCCTGATCACCACCAGCTCCAGCCCACACAAGGCACTCCCACCTGCACAGACGTCACACCCACCTGGATAGTGGGGCCCTCCCTAGCTGAACCCAGTCACCATAGTAACACCATGGGGATTGAGGCCTGTGGCCCCACAAATACATGGCTCAAAAATATTAGGATAGATGGATGGTCATAGTCCCATTGAACCGATGAAAACAGCATGGGGGGGGCTAATAGGCCTAGCATCCAGAGGTGGTCAGGCATAGAATCTACCTGTGCCACCTCCACATCTACCGCATATTGTGAGGGGGTAGTGGGGAAAAATCATACCATGCCAGATACTGTGACATCTTCAGCCGCTATCCTTCGCTGGTGGAACGAACACCGCTTCGATATCCAGGAAGTGCGGGTATGTTTGCGCTCCACCGGCAAGTACCGGCTAGCCCAGACGTCACTTCTGCTTGCGCGGCCGCAGAAGAAGCGGCCCAGAAGTGCGGGTGTGTAACAGTGAGTGTGTGGATGCGTGCACATCCGGATTCGATGAGCGCGCCCACACTATAAGTATCTAACAGATCACCTCCCCTAGAGGCCCAATTGGGAAGTGGGATGGAACTTGGGCTGAATAGGATAGGCTGAATAGGATAGCTAGAGTGGGGGAAAGGAGAACGAGGACCGAAGCCAAATGCGCTGATGCTGTAAGGTGGCCATGGCACGCAGAACCATACAGAGGAGCCCAACCTTCTAGATCTTGGCCATTAGAGTGTCCCCAAATGCAGAATATATATGTATATATGCTGTTGCAAATAAACATAAACAAATCTCACATTCTAAACTAAAAATGCTTGAGGCTATCTATATATAACATGAACTAACTATATACTAAAAGGAAGAGCTCAACGAACCAAACGGGTACCCTCCCAATCTAACCCACCAGTGCTCAATTAATCCATGGCCCCAAAGTGATGAATGTGGTAAATTGCCACTATATGTGGGGGGCCCAACCATCATGGACGGCTGAAAAAATTAAAGGGAGACTACGGAAGGCAACAATAGTAATATTAGTGTATTAACATTAACATTATTATTCAACATGGTGAACCTAAATCTATCCTAGGGAAGGAGAGGCAGACCCTACAGAGACTGCACATGTCAAACGACACTATGCAGTTCAATTTCTTCATTCAGGCCTTTCAGGGCCAGAGTCCCCAAGGTGAAGATCCAGTAGGCCTCTCTAGTGCACAGTAGCTGGTGCTTTTTTCCACTATCTATATCGTTGGGCATAGCTTCTATACCAAACACCCTGAGGCCATCTATACTACTGTCATGAACTTCCAGAAAATGTCTTGGTACTGAATATATATCCTTCTCTGTCAGGATGCTACTTCTATGTTCATTCATCTTGGTTCTCATTGGTTTTGAAGTCCGGCCAATATACAGGAGGCCACATGGGCAAAGGAGACCGTAAACCACATGTGGGGTGCCGCAGTTGATGAATTTGATCTTATGAATCTTGCCATCAACTCCTACTACAGCTTTCTTTCTATGGCACATGTAGGTGCAATTCCCACAGTTGGTGATCCCACATATATAACTGCCTTTTTGGTCAAAAATTGTTGTCCAAGGGCTATTGAGTCCTCTATTTTTGATCTTTTTTACCCTGCTTGGGGCAATTATGCTTCTCAAATCCTTGGGTCTCCTGAAAACCAGATTGGGGTGTGAAGGAAGGCTTGTCTTCAGGATTGGATCTGATTCAAGAATCCTCCAATTCTTTTTGAAAATTATTTTTGTATTAGAGGAGCCTTGTTGTTGAACCTGGTACAAAACCATACTTGTAGTTGTTCCTCTTCATGGGGTTCTATCCTTCTCTCTCCCTCACCACCAGCATTATCGTACAACTTGAGGTATTTCTGGAAGGCTTCCTCAATATGTTCATCCTTGAACATATTGAACAACAAGGTGCACGTCCCATTTGGCCAGTTCTGCAGACTTAGGTGGACGTGCACCTTGAAACATGATTATGAGGAACAAAGTCTTGTCCTAAAGAGTAAGTTCAAAGAGAAGGGGTACAAGGATGAACATATTGAGGAAGCCTTCCAGAAATACCTCAAGTTGTATGATAATGCTGGTGGTGAGGGAGAGAGAAGGATAGAACTCCATGAAGAGGAACAACTACAAGTATGGTTTTGTACCAGGTTCAATAACACGGCTCCTCTAATACAAAAAATCTACAAAATAATTGCAGGATTCTTGAATCAGATCCAATCCTGAAGACAAGCCTTCCTTCAAGCCCCAATCTGGTTTTCAGGAGACCCAAGGAGAAGCATAATTTCCCCAAGCAGAGTAAAAAAGATCAAAAATAGAGGACTCAATAGCCCTTGGAAAACCATTTTGGACCAAAAAGGCAGTTATAGATGTGGGATCACCAACTGTGGGAATTGCACCTACATGTGCCATAGAAATAAAGATGTAGTAGGAGTTGATGGCAAGATTCATAAGATCAAACAATTCATCAACTGCGGCACCCCACATGTGGTTTATGGTCTCCTTTGCCCATGTGGCCTCCTGTATATTGGTCGGACTTCAAGACCAATGAGAACCAGGATGAATGAACATAGAAGTAGCATCCTGACGGAGAAGGATAAATATTCAGTACCAAGACATTTTCTGGAAGTTCATGACAGTAGTATAGATGGCCTCAGGGTGTTTGGTATAGAAGCTATGCCCAACGATATAGATAGTGGGGAAAAAAGCACCAGCTACTGTGCACTAGAGAGGCCTACTGGATTTTCACCTTGGGGACTCTGGCCCCGAAAGGCCTGAACGAAGAAATTGAACTGCATAGTGTCGCTTGACATGTGCAGTCTCTGTAGGGCCTGCCTCTCCTTCCCTGGGATATATTTAGGTTTACCATGTTTACTAATAATGTTAATGTTAATACTCTAATATTACTATTGTTGCCTTCAGTAGTCTCCCTTTAATTTTTTCAGCCATCCATGATGGTTGAGCCCCCACATATAGTGGCAATTTTACCACATTCATCACTTCATGGCCATGGATTAATTGAGCACTGGTGGGTTAGATTGACAGGGTACCCGTTTGGTTCGTTGAGATCTTTCTTTTAGTATATAGTTAGTTCATGTTATATATAGATAGCCTCGAGCATTTTTAGTTTAGAATGTGAGATTTGTTTGTTTATTTGCAACAGCATTTATGCTATTCCATCAAGCCTACTTTTCATTTTTTGCGATTCACCGGTTATCAGCGGGTATATGGTGTTAGAGAGTCCCCAGATGTTCCTGTAACGCCCATTTAGGTGCTTGATTTCATGGTTCCCTATTCTATGAATAATCTGTTTTTGATTGGAGGACACTCCAGAGATGGCTACTGGGTGGGGTGTCGCTATTTGACTTCCCATCGTCTAATGGTCGATCTCTGGTTTTTCTGTTATAACTTTTTAGATGTTATTAGATGTCTTATACGAACACGTACACATGGTCTGATATGCGCGTGTACACGTGCACATGTGTTGTGTTCGCTTTTTAATGATTCTACATATTTTAATTTTATACTTTTCATATGTGTATATATAAATTCATGTATATATGTGTATACGGAGATGTATATGTCTTCTAGAAAATATATCTATACACATCTCCTTATGGGGACTGTTTAAAGGTTAATAGTCTATCCATTTATCCATTTTATTTATATTTATGTATGTCTACACATTTTACAAGTTTTACATGCTTATTTATATTTATATACATATATATTCTGCATTTGGGGACACTCTAATGGCCAAGATCTAGAAGGTTGGGCTCCTCTGTATGGTTCTGCGTGCCATGGCCACCTTACAGCATCAGCGCATTCGGCTTCGGTCCTCGTTCTCCTTTCCCCCACTCTAGCTATCCTATTCAGCCCAAGTTCCATCCCACTTCCCAATTGGGCCTCTAGGGGAGGTGATCTGTGAGATACTTCTAGTGTGGGTGTGCTCATTGAATCCGGATGCGCACGCATCCACACACTCACTGTTACAGTGAATGGTGACGTTACAACGGTCGGAAGTAGCGGGTGGAATGCATACACACCCGCACTTCTGGGCCGCTTCTTCTGTGCAAGTGGAAGTGACGGCTGGGCTAGCTGGTACTCACCGGTGGAGCGCAAACATACCCGCACTTCCTGGATATCGAAACGGCGTGCGTTCCACCGGTGAAGGATAGCGGCTGAAGACGTCACAGCATCTGGCATGGTATGTTTTTTCCCCGCTACCCCCTCACAATATGCGGTAGATGTGGAGGTGGCACAGGTAGATCCTATGACTGACCACCTCCGGATGCTAGGCCAATTAGCCCCCCCATGCTGTTTTCACCGGTTCAATGGGACTATGACCATCCATCTATCCTAATAATATTTTTGAGCCATGTATTTGTGGGACCACAGGCCTCAATCCCCATGGTGTTAGTATGGTGACTGGGTGCAGCTAGGGAGGGCCCCACTATCCAGGTGGGTGTGACGTCTGTGCAGGTGGGCGTGCCTTGTGTGGGCTGGTGCTGGTGGTGATCAGGATGCACGGGTACATATATAGAGGAGACCATACATGTGAGCAGCCATTACCTGCTTAGGCTCTGAGGAAGGGGGTTCTCCCCCGAAACACGTTAGCCATCGCCATATCCACTCGATGTCCGGTCCTGGTTTGTCGATATTCAGCACTGCGCATCTGTAGCATTGTTAATGCCTGTCATTCATGCTCGTTTGTGAGTATATACTTTGCCGTTTTACACTTTAATAAATTTTACCAGTGGTAATGCACTAGGTCGGTGCGCCCTCCTTCTTTCTTTTTTTCTTTAGCGTATGGTCTTGGCCACCATGCTGCAGCTCAGTTTCAGGGTCTTGGCAATCTTCTTATAGCCTAGGCCATCTTTATGTAGAGCAACAATTCTTGTTTTCAGATCCTCAAAGAGTTCTTTGCCATGAGGAGACATGTTGAACTTCCATGACCAGTATGAGAGTGAGAGCAATAACACCAAATTTAACACACCTGCTCCCCATTCACACCTGAAACCTTGTAACGCTAATGAGTCACATGACACAGGGAGGGAAAATGGCTAATTGGGCCCAATTTGGACATTTTCACTTAGGGGTGTGCTCACTTTTGTTGCCAGCAGTTTAGACATTAATGGCTGTGTTTTAAGTTATTTTGAGGGGACAGCAAATTTACACTGTTATGCAAGCTGTACACTTAGTATTTTACATTGTAGCAAAGTGTCATTTCTTCAGAGTTGTTTTCTTCAGAGTTGTCACATGAAAAGATATGATAAAACATTTACAAAAATGTGAGGCGTGTACTCACTTTTGTGAGATACTGTATATGTGCTTGGGTGAGAAAACGATCAGGTGAAAGCCATTGGCCCCCTCCTTTTCTATATGAATAAACTCATTTAAGCACTGCAAGCTCTCTCTATTTAACATCAGGTATATGTTATTTTGAGGTATATGTTTGGGGAGGTTTTGAAATTCTAAGATCTTATACTATGAGTATAGAGGTTATATTATTTTTATTGTGTGTGTGTGTGTTTTTTTTTTTTTTTTCTACATAGCAAATCTTTTGGTTATACCCTAGAATGCTCTAAAAAAGTTTTTTTCCTAGTGATCATTGCAGGCAAGCATATTGGTTTTATTAAGGTAGAGCTTTTCCACTATTTCTCCTTTTTTACTAACCTCTGACCCATAGATAAGATTATGTGTTATGGGATTTTACTTTGATATATGACCCCATTTTGTAATTGTTGACTTTCTGTAAATCATGGCTATGCTGGCAACATCATTGCAGGAAGATGGGCGGGGTGTGGTCTGGTTTCTGATGAGTTCCGAATGAGTCCTTGCTCATGTCCCCTCCCCCGTCTTTAATGTATTTTTTTAATAATGATTATTTTTTTGCTTTGTGCATGAATATACTGATGAAGAAGTGAATTTAGTCCATGAAATGCGCTGGTCCACAAGAAATCAGTATTTTATGATATAAGGCATTGCCATGTCAGAACAATGTCATATTTGAACTGTTTTTGGATGTTTTATGATATGCTGTGTAACAAAATGGAAAATATTTTTATAAGTGTTGATTATGAATAAAGAAACTGTGTTTTTAAGCAAGTTGTTGTGTCTCAAAAGTCCCTTCTCATTATACTACATGCATATTACTCTTGTTTAGGAACTGCATTGAGAAGTACAGTGTTACCTAAACTGTATTCCAGAATTTTCTTGTCTTCAGCTGAGCGAACTTGCTATAATTTAAGACATAAAGTCTCAGAAATCATTCATTAAGTTCTTCATGTTATATAGTTTGAGTACCATGTCATAGATATGTTATTTATCAATGTGAAAGAACATATGCCATGTTTCTGTTTTTCCCAATATTAGTTTTTTTATGGGCCTTCCCATCTCCAACCCTATACAAAGAAAAACAATATAAAATCCTCTACCTTTGGTATCATACTCCAGAGCTTTGCCATACAAATTAACCCTGCAGATGCAGCCATGATCCTAGGATTGTTTTTTAGAGCTGATGATCAGTTTTACAGCAAAAGTAAGCCAAGCAGCTTTACAGTTGACTATCAATTTTACAGCGCGCTCAGAATGCGCCCACCCCCATACCACTGGGGATCCCTGGGCAGCTATAAGCAGTTGGGTCATCTCCCAACAGAAGTGATGGAGGAACATCTGTTCTCTGATCACCTCTGTGATGAAGGAAGCCAGATGCAACAAGGATTTAATCAATTCTGGTTTCAGAGCTGTCTTTCCCTGGCTGTTACAGCCAGGGAAGCATCTGATCAAATATATTCTGTATTTTATCAGATGCTTTGAAGGACAGGAGAGACATAAGGTGTCTAATAGACCCATGATGTATCAATAAAGAGTATTTGTCACTGCCCAAAGCTGTAACAAAGGGTTTGTTCACCCCTTGTGACAGCAATACAGCTAAATGAAAAAAAAGTATAAAACAATGTAGATAAAATATATATAAAAAAATATCACCTCTGTCCCCAATGCTTGCATGCAAATGCAAGCATACATGTAAGTCCTGTGATTGCACCACACATGCCAGGAACGTCAGAGTGAAAGCAATAATTCTAGTGCCATAGCTCACATTTAACTCTAAACTGATAACCTGTAAAGGCTTTCAAAATGTCACCTATGGGGGGGGGCAGGAGGCGGAGCCTAGCGGAGCAGACATGCATTGTTAGAGCTCCACACCGCTGAGGAGAGAAGAGAAGGACAAAGCGGAGCCTGCAGACTCAAAAGGTATCCATTTGAACCTTTTTGCCCCTGGGAACAAACTGTGAAAGTTTGGGCAGGAAATATGGTACTGGGAGGAAACCGTGGCAGAAATAAAAATCACCTCACAAAGAGCTCACAGGCACTCACTGCAGCTGAAGCAGCTCCAGTCACCTCACAAGATACAGCATCAGGGCGCTCTCACAGACAGAAAATGTCACAGCAAGACTCTCCATTTGAGTCAGATACAGAACAAATCCTCTCACAAACTTCTCCACAAGCCTCCTCAGTATCCCCAGTAATATTATTACAATTTGAAAAGATGCTTCATAAGGCTTTAAAACAAACCTCAGACCAAATAACAAAAAGCCTAACCAAAGAAATAAGAGAGCTGGGAAACCGCACCGCAGCCTTAGAAATAAAAATGGATGAAATTGAAATTACAACCCAAGAAAATATAACAGAATTGGAACAATTAAAAAAAGAGAATTTAATACTTCAAACTAAGCTCGAAGATTACGAAAATAGAGCCAGACGTTCAAACTTGCGCATAAGGGGAATACCTGAAACTGTGACAGACCTGCAATCTACTATTACTGCTCTATTACAAGAACTAAAGCCAGATATCCCTATTGAACGTTTAGAACTGGACAGAGTACACAGAGCCCTCACAGCCAAAAAGAAAGATGGACCCCCACGTGATATAATCACAAAATTTCATTATTACAGAACGAAAGAACAAATACTAATTGCTGCAAGAGAAAAAAAGGAACTTAATTTTCATGGACACAATTATCAAATTTTTGCTGACCTATCCCAACTTACTATTACTAAAAGACGATCCATGAAACCCCAACTAATGGAACTGCAACGCCACAACATTATGTATCAATGGGGCTTCCCCTTTTCAGTCAGATTTAACTACCAAGGTACAATTTACAGAAGCAGATCAGCAGATGAACTACAACAAACCCTTTTAAAATTAAATCTGACAGAACCCACAAGCAGCAACACTCCCACACACAGAAAAATGGCATCATCTTCACCTTCAGGCAGCACTCAGAAAATTTCAGAACAAAATGGGAATCATCATTCTCACAAAAGAGGCCGTTATGCCACATCATCCATGGACCAAGAAGATTCAATGGACTGACATCCTAATTCCTGATATCTCTTCATTTATTATACTAAGAGATGGTTCTCTATAAAAAAACTGTATTTATAACTGAATGTAACTGCATTCTGATAGTCACACACTGTGTGGGATCATGTTACATTCCAGTTATATTTCTTATTACTTCTGATTCATATAGCCTTTGAATATATAAGTGAAATAAGGAAATTCTTGTTCAGTTATATATTATCAGGTTATAATAATAGATTTATTACTTTTTAGGACAAATATGTTCAATAATCCAGAAGTAATGGAAGCTTTTTCTTTCTTTTCTTAAAACAAATATATTATTACCTAACTAGTTCCTAGAATTATGTTTTTGTTTATTCTAATCTGAAGCAATACAACCTCAATTTTATGAGTTAACATATCTAAACAGTTACATATGAATAAAATATGTAATTATTTACTCTAAAAGGGTTAAAATCCCAAAATAATTCAAACTATCTTCACCAATACCAAAGTTATTAACAGTACCTTTCTAACTGATTTATTTAGCCTAGGGCAAGATTAACCATATACAACCACCCTGGAATAAATAATTTCAACAAAAACTATATTCTGCACTCCAATTAATGAAACATCATTTTGATGTCTTTTGACATAGCACTTCTCTCCTGTAAGCAGAAGATCCGTGTACCCCCATTAGCCCTCCTCATTCTCCCAACCATATTATGTGGGAGTGTGATGAAGGCACTTATTCCCCTGAGAGAGATATTTATTCTCTTTCACGGGTAAATTGTGATTACTTGCAAAAAATAATTTATACAATGTATCATCTAATCTCATATGTTTTTTGTTTACTCTTTACTCCAGAATTCACTGGTTTCTTTTCTATCTATTCATCTCTTCAGTCCACACAGGTTGATCTGCGCAGTCAGCTCTGCATAACAAAAAGTAAGTCAAAACTATTTGATCTATTGCCATGGCACCACTGAATATACTTTCCCTGAATGTTCAGGGAATAAATGTCCCTCAAAAAAGGACCAAAGCCTTCCGTACTTTCCATAACAAGAAGGCTCACTTAGTATGCCTCCAAGAAACACACTTCACCAAAGATTCTACTCCAAAATATATTTCTCCTTTTTATCAACAAATTTACACGGCTTCTGCCTGTACCAAGCAAAGGGGAACTCTAATTGCATTTCACCGATCCACACCATTCACCTTATCATCAGAAATTAAAGACCCAGAAGGTAGATACCTGATACTCATGGGTTATATAATGGATACAGCAATCACGGTGATTTCCTACTATGCTCCTAACAAACAACCTACACCATTCCTCTCACATATATTACAAGTGATTAATACACACAAAATAGGAACAGTGATAATGTGTGGGGATTCGAACCAGGTCCTCCTCCCATTTCTAGATAAATCACCTTTTACACCATCCAAAATAACCTCTAGATTACCTTTTTCTCAACTTCTTTCCAAATACAATCTGGTAGATTCATGGAGAGAAAGTAACCCAATGAAAAAGAAATTCACTTATTTCTCGCACCCTCATCAAACCTTCACCAGAATAGATCATATTTTTCTAACAATAGGAATGATACCAGAAATTATTGCATCAGATATAATTCCGATTCCGTGGTCTGACCACAATGCAGTATACACTACTATAGCCTCAGCCATACCAAAAGCGCATGACCCAACGTGGTACTTACCGGACATAATGCTCAAACACCCACTACATCAGATGGCCATTGAACAAGCTTTAAAGGAATACATATCAATTAATAATACAACAGACATCTCCCCAATAACACTGTGGGAAGCTCATAAGCCTGTCTTGCGTGGTACAATACAAAGACAAATGGCACTATTTAAACGGGAACGCAAAAATCTAGCAAAAAAACTAGAACTCAATTTTAATGCAGCCTACATATCATTTCAAGATAATCCATCTCAGAGTACAAAATCTCATCTGGAAAAATCTAGATTGGAATACGATCTATTTGTCACTGAGTCAGTTGATAAATCCCTCAAACGCTCCAAACACAATTTCTACATGAATACAAACAAACCAGGTACATATTTGGCTCGGGCATTAAATTCAACTAACAAATCTTTCAAACCAATACGTTTGAAATTATCAAAAAATGTTTACACTTGTAATCCAGTTAAAATAGTCCATAAATTTCACTCACATCTCGCAACTTTATACAAGACAAACAATGAATTTAATCCTACAGAGGCTGAATCCTTCTTCTCAAAAATAACCTTACCTGAGTTATCTCAGAATCAAAAAAGCAGTTTGGATGAGCCTATAACTATAGATGAAGTTGCTAACGCCATAAAAGACCTAAAACTTAACAAAAGACCAGGCCCAGACGGCTACTCAGCTTTATACTATAAAACATTCTCAGAAATACTCTCTCCCATTCTCACTAAAACTTTTAACAAACTTCTAGATGGACATTCTTTTCGGCAAGAAACACTAATGGCAATTGTTTGTATGATCCCAAAACCCCTTTCTGATGATACTTCCTGTGTGAATTATTGGCCTATCTCTCTGTTAAACCTCGATATTAAATTATTAGCAAAAATAATAGCAAAACGCCTCAATAGCATTATAGGAAAATTAATACATAGAGATCAAGTAGGCTTCATGCCAAATAGACAGGCAGGCGATAATATACGCAGGGCAGTGTTATTGGCACATATTGCTAAAAAACGGATGCCCTCTTAATATCTCTCGATATTAAGAGGGCATTTGACACAGTATCCTGGCAATATATGCAATATTCATTACAAAAATGGGGTTTTGGACCCCACTTTTTAACATGGATCAAAGCATTATATAATAAACCCAAAGCCTATATAAAATATGCTGGATACAAATCTGAAGCCTTTAATATCGAAAGAGGTACCCGACAGGGTTGCCCATTATCTCCCTTATTATTTGCCCTTATACTCGAACCCATGGCCCAATACATCAGAACAAACCAAACTATAACTGGCATTGAAGTAGGAGGTATTACACACAAATTATGTATTTTTGCAGATGATATATTACTTTTTCTATCATCACCACAGGTCTCTGGTCCTAACTTAATACCAGCTCTTGATGGATTTGCAGCCCTATCCGGCCTTATGATTAATCCTAAGAAATGCCTAGTGCTTAATATTTCACTCACAAACATGGAATTGATCCCGGCTAGGGCTGCACTCCCATTCACATGGGCAGAAAAATCAATCCCATATCTTGGAATTCATTTAACAGCATCTCATTCTGACTTATTCTCAACCAATTATCCTCCTGTATTAAGACAGATCACAAATCTAATAAAACAATGGTCGCAACTTCCTTTATCCTGGATGGGGAAGATTAATGCAATCAAAATGACTATTCTACCCAAATTGCTTTATCTATTCAGAGTCCTCCCTATTCCAATTCCTTCCTATTTTTTGAGAATAGTACAAAAAAGAGCAATTTCGTTTATATGGGGCTCTTCTAAACCACGTATACCTATACACACACTACATCTTCCCAAAAATAAAGGAGGCCTGGGATACCCTAATTTTACTAACTACTACAGAGCAGCACATTTGGCCAGTCTGTCCAAATACCATGCAAAGCAGGAAATCCCATTATGGGTATTTATAGAGGCTTCAGAAAATGACCCTCTATTAATATCAAATTTATTATGGCTTGATCCTAAAGACCGCTTTAAAATTCATAATCCCATAACTAAACACTTCTTATCTCTCTGGGATAAACTAAAAACCAAATATCAGTTACAATCTCCACACAATCCTCTCCTTTCTTTTATCAGAAATCCGGCCTTTTATCCGGCATGGATCTACCCAAATTCTTTTAAAGCTTGGACAACATCAGGCATTCAGACACTAAATGACTTCATAGCATCTAAATCATTCCTTTCATTCCCATCGCTTAGAGAAAAATATGATCTACCAAACTCTGAGATATTTAGATATCTCCAAATCAAAAATTTCTATACACCATTCCTAAAGGGGGATACACCATTATCCCAATTATCCATTTTTGAATCAATCTGTACAAAAGATCCATTTGCTAAAGGTACAATTTCATCACTTTATAATCAATTATATGGAGTAGCAAATCTTAATAGACCCTCTTACGTTCAGAGGTGGGAGGAGGACCTGGGACGAACTTTAGAAGACACGGACTGGTCTAACATATGGCTCACATCTAAGTCATCTTCACCCAACATCTTAGCACTGGAGACAAATTATAAAGTCCTAACTCGCTGGTACCTTGTACCCGCTAGAGTGGCAAAATATTCACCTAATACCTCAGCTCTTTGTTTTCGAGGATGCCCAGAAATAGGCACATATTTACACATATGGTGGACGTGCCCAGTAATCCAAACCTTCTGGAAGGAAGTCTTCGTGATTGCATCTAAAATATTTAAAAAAATAATACAACCAGATCCATATTTAACTTTACTTAATCTAAAACCGGAATGGTTAACACTCTCTCAATTCAAACTTATGATCCAACTAATAACGGCTGCAAAACAAACAGTGGCCAAGGCATGGAAATCTCCTACATTGGTACTAGCAGAAACAATTCACAGAATGAATAATACAATGTCCCATGCTAAGATGGTAGCCATCGATCAAAATCAAATTCCAAAATTGGAAAAACTTTGGCATCCTTGGATAAAACAACAGTTCCTGTCAAACTTCAATGACCCTGTCCTGTTGCCATGGTAGCAGATTAAATGACTTACAGAGACACCCATTCTAAGGCTTCAAAGAGAACTAAAAAGAATAATAAACTGACGAGCGGGACAACCTTGTGGATCATACCTCTACCTTTCAACCCTTTTTCTTCTTTCTCTTTCCTTTTCTCCACCTTACGATTAAAGCTCATTATCAGAATTTATTTGACCTATATACACTCTACTTGTAAACAATATGTATAGTAGGTATAAATCATTTAAATACCTAAAAAAGTAACTAAGGAAATGATATATATCTTTAATTTAGGTTTACGTGAACCCAATGTTTAATATTTGAAATTTCATGATATTTACCTATATAAACCCTACTGTAAAACAATGAGCTTACTTTATAGATCCTTGTAAACTTACTTTATGTATCTTTATAACATTGTATACTCAATAAACTTCTTTTGACAAGCAAAATGTCACCTATGGACAATTTTAGGTATCATAATTTGTCACTATTTTACTGGCATGCACATTCTTAAATCTTGACAAGTTTGTTAACTATTAACTTGACCACAACCATCATATTTTATATTTTACCAAAAAAATTAAGTACTATATTGTGTTTGTGTGCTAAAAATCATTTAAGTGTATTTTTTCCTGAAAAATTTTACTTGATTAATGGCTGTGCAAAATTGCGTGATATCAAAAATCTCAACAGCTATTATTTTATTCCCTAGGACCTCTACTTTCAGCAAATTTATAATTTTAGGGGTTCTAAGTAATTTTCTAGTAAAAAAATGCATATTTTAATGCTTTTGTAAAAAAAAAATGTAAAATGTCCTCATTAGGCAAGTGGATAATTGCTATGCCGCAAGCAAGAGTCGAGCAGACACATATAAACTTCAGTACAATTATTTGTACAAATGAAAGTTTTTCATTTCATAACCTTTTCTACACACAGCCTACCTTAAAGAAGAATTGAATTTACATATAACTGACTACTGAGCAACCAGAAACTGTTGCATAATATAGCATAAGGAGTGCAGTGGTCAGAAATAGGTCATAAACAGTCCAGCATACAGAATGCAGTGGTCAGGTGTATGAAATATACATCATGTTGTATATAGTGCAGGTGCCAGGAGTGTATAACACACAGATTGCCAGGGACAGGAGTGCATAACACACATACAGTAGGGGCCTGGGGTGCATAATACATGGAGTGCAGAGGTCATAAGTGTGTAACACAAAGAGCACAGGAGTAGAAAAAAAGAATGACTTCCCTTCCCAAGCCAAAATGCCCCCCCCCAGTACAGATTTGCCTCCCCTTTTTACCAGCACAGATCCACTCACCTCAGAACAGGCCTTCCCTCCAGTACAACTTCCCCTAGTTAAAGATCTCCCCTCAGTACAGAGTTCTTTCTCTTCCCCAGTACTGCTCTCCCTTCTCCAAGAAACCCACTCATCAGTAGTGTTGGGCGAGCAGTTCAGGCGGAGCCTAAGTTTGGCCTGAACATTGCCTGTTTGCGTGCTTGGCGAACACCAGCATTTTCGATGTGATCCGCTGAGTGCACAGTGAATAGCTGCTGGCTGTTAAGGAGCAGGCCGGGAAGCTGGGCGCAGCATCCTTAACAGATGAGTCATCAGCTGTCAGTGGGCTTACCTCCTGACAGCTGAATGAAAAAAAAACTTTGCCAGCAACAAAAAAAATTTAAATAAAAAAAGGTGTGCCCCCCCATTCTATACCAGGCCCTTTGGGTCTGGTATAGATTTTAAGGGGAACCCCATGCCAAAATAAAGCGTAGGGTCCCCCCAAAATCCATAGCAGGCTCTTATCTGAGCATGAAGCCTAGCAGGTCAGGAAGGGGGGCAAGCGAGCATTCCCCCTCCTGAACCATAACCAGACCACATGCCCTTTAACATAGGGGGTAATTTGGGGCACCCCCACCCCAAAGCATCTTGTCCCCATAATGATGGGGACAAGGGCCTCTTCCCCACAACCCTGGGTGATGGTTGTGGGGATCTGTGGGCAGGGGGCTTATCAAAATCTGGAAGCCCCCTTTCACAAGGGGGCCCCTAGATCCCAGCCCCCCACTTTGTAAACAAGCCCAAAAACAGAAAAAAGCTCCGCCCACAATGAAGGCTAGCAGATGACTGCCTGCTCTGTCTGACAGTTCTTAAATGGTTAAGGGGTGAAGCCACCTGGAGATGTCACCTGCTGGCATCACCGACCTAGCATGTAATAACACTTTTTTAGTGAATGAGTACTCATTCACATGGGGAGGCGAGATATGGGGGGCTCCCTTATTAAAGGGGGTTTCCAGATTCCGATACACCCCTGCCTGCAGACCCCCACAACCACCACCCAGGGTTATGGGGGAAGAGGCCCTTGTCCCCATCAACATGGGAACAACATGCTTTGGGGTGGGGGGGAGGAGCCTCATGTTATTTTTTTTACATTTTTGTATTGCAGGCAATGGCTTGCAGCCGGGAAAAATTTTTTTTTTCTTTATATATTTCAGTTTTTCTGCAGCAAGTTCTGTACACAGTACAGATGTGCTACATTACAGGCATGACTATGGGGGCCTCCCAGGCACTATATTTAACAGATTTTTTCTCATTCTTATTGTTTCACTTTAAGCATGATTAAAATTAATGCTCCTTTAAAAACTATCTTTATAAAAAAAATTTAGCATTGATACATGTCCCCCAGGGCAGTACCTGGGCCCCCTTACCCTTTTTATGTCCAATAACTTGCATATAAACCTTCAAAATGGAGACTTTTGATGTTTCAAATTCGGATCCCATAAAAGGGTTTCCGGTTCGAGTCCAAATTTTTTTCCATGTTCAGGAGCTTTGGTGCAAACCGAACTGGAGGGTGTTCGGTCCAACTCTACTCATCAGTCAGACCAGGCATTTAAAAGAATAGGGAAGTCCTCTCTCAGCTGTGTAATGTGACTGAAGCCTATGAGAAGCTAAGAAGGGTCTCCTTCACTTGAAACTAACACTACCTGTATCTGAGTGCTGACTGCTGGCAGGAGCAGTGGCTGAAGTGCTTCTGGCATTTGGCAGCTGCCAGCACTAACTGTTGCACCATGGGTGATCTGGGAGATGGCTTGGAGCCCCTTATCAACCCCATACCTATGCCCCGGAAGAAAGTGTCAAGTGTGTGTGGACAGACCTGAAAGAAAGGTACTTTAACAAGACTAGTTGTCTGAGGATAAGCGACTGAGCCACTGACATTGTTTAAACAGACAGGGAGCCTGGACAGCCAAGCTTGGCAAATCAGTAGACAGGAAGCTGATTTATAAACTGTGCCTATATGACATTAGGTTTAGCAAAAATACCAGTGTACCTAGACACTGTACCTAGACACTGGAGATATGTCCACAGTTCTAAAACAGACTTTTAGTAGTAGTGATGGGCCAAACATTCCCTTGTTCAGTTCGCACCAGAATTCCTGAACAAGGAAAAAGTTCAGACCCAAGCCGCAAACTATATTAACCACTTCAGCCCCGGAAAGATTTACCCCCTTCTTGACCAAGCCATTTTTGTGATACAGCACTGCCTCATCTTAACTGACAATTGCAAGTTTGTGCGATGTTGTACCCAAACAAAATGTATGTTCCTTTTTCCCATAAACAGGGCTTTCTTTTGATCACCTATGCGGTTTTTACTTTCTGCGCTATAAACAAAAGAAGAGCGACCATTTTGAAAAAAAAAACACAATATTTTTTACTTTTTCCTATAATAAATATCCCAAAATGTAAAAAAGAAAATCAAATTCCTTCATCAGTTTAGGCCGATATCTATTCTTCTACAAGAGCAATAAGCATATAAGCATCTCGTTCTGTCAGAAGCAATCGCAGGTGCCTGGTGGACATTGCGGCACCCCCTATACTCCTTAAAGCTCCCGCCATGCAGCTACAGTGATTCGCGCAGGAGTGCCATTCTGCCATCGACAATCGATGGCGGGCAGTCGGAAAGCGGTTAAAGTCTATGGGATCTGAACATGAATAGTCAAAAGTTCCCATTTTGAAAGCTTATATGCAAGTTATTGACCATAAAAAGGGTATGGGGGCCGGGGTACTGCCCCGTGGGATATGTATCAATGCAAAAAAAAATTGTAAAAAATGTTGGTTTTAAAGGAGCAGTGATTTTAATGATGCTTAAAGTAAAACAATAAAAATTTAAAAAATCCGTTAAATATAGTGTCTAAGGGTCCTTTTAGTCTGTCTGTCTGTAAAGTGGTGCATCTGTACCGTGTATAGAACCTGCTTTAGCAAAACTGTCGTTTAAGAAAAAAAATACATTTAAATTGATTTTTCCAGCTGCAAGCCATTGCTGGCAATGTTGAGGGCATGGGGCCTAGTATGGTTCAGGAGGCATGTGCTGTTATTAAGAATGAAATATCTTCCTCATTGACAGGATCACATCCTGCTTTGCTGATGTTGTGCCTCTCCTTTACTTTCCTCCTCCATGATACCTGCCACTAACATCAGTACTAATTGTTTTTCCTTGCCTGTCTCCCCCTCCCAACACTGCCCCCCCCGCCACCCTGCCACCATGTTCCTGTTGCTCTCCTCCTCAACCTGAGATGCAATACAATGTTGCACATCCTCTTGCAGCAAATGGATAATGCTATGCTCAGACAATCCAGCTTAATCTTCCATGCTGGGCCCCCTGACAAATGCTTTGTCCTGTAGATATGGATGCTGCTTGCCCCATCACAGTTGCACAATAAAAACCTCTGCCTCTCCTCTTGGGCCTCCCAGACATGATGTCAATGTTGGGGTTATTCCCTACTTTTATTAACAGCTATGACAAGAGGTGTATGAGGAATGTGGTGCTTTCGTATGAAAAAAAAACACCTGTTGCTACCAAAAAATAAATAAAATGGGGTAGGGCAGCAGCAACACAGCAGAAGTTGTCGCTGTCAAAAAAGAAAAGAATAGGTCTAAAAAGCACTGTTGGGTCTCATGGAAATCACAGTGAATGCAGATGGGATTACATTCCACTCTTTATAATGCTGGGTACACACAATCTGATTATTGGCTGGTTCAGCAGGACAGAAGCAGGTAGACGACTGGCTTTTGTCAAAGGGACATGTTGGAAAACCATCAGCCAATCAGTGTTGGCAGCCAATGAGTGCTAATCAGTGTGTTCTGATGAGGCTGTGAGTGTTGATCAGTGGGTTCTGGTGGAGGGGTAGTCAAAACACAATATCAGTGAGGAAGAATGCCACACTAACATCACATAGTTAGTATGGCAACCTCTCAATTTTTTTTTGTTCAGCCTGCGGGGTTAAATGAAAAAAACTGTGTACTGGACTTAACCCAAAACTGCAATTCAATGCAAACAATCAGTGGGAATATATAGCAGAATAAATAAAGCTTTCTGGCAACACACTATACACCTCTGCCACATTGCTCTAAAAGCAGCGCATTGTTTTTAATGTGCCTTTTGAGTAAAAAAAAAAAAATACAGAAATCTACACCGCTGGTCTGTATTTTATGCATGGACTCAGGTATTCCCAATAACATGCATGTAAAATGTTAATTTGAAGAGGTAAAATTCCAATCTGAGAGCTAAAATGTATTTTACTCATGTAAGCGCATGTGCGGAAATGCACACAAAATAAATGAGATTTTGGCCCAGATTACTGATGTTCAAACATTAGCACTATGTTCAAGTACCCTAATGCCGCGTACACACGATCGGACATTCCAACAACAAAACCGTGTTTTTTTTCTGATGGGTGTGGGCTCAAACTTGTCTTGTATACACATGGTCACACAAATGTCGTTGGAAATTCTGATCGCCAAGAAAGCGGTGACGTACAACACGTACGACGGGACTATTAAAAGGAAAAAGTATGGAAGGGAGGAAACCAAACACAAACGCCACATCCCGATTTATCAAGTGGGAAAACAGTAATGGACTAGAGGTAACTAACCGTGGGACTTTAGAGATGTTGTATGAGTAATTTAAGAGTATCAATTCATAAAAAGTTTTAGATCAAAAAATTTAATTTTCTTACAAAATATTTAAAAAACATGAGACAGGACTAGAATATAACAATTCATAAAATACACTGATACATAATCCATAAGTAATACCACTTTCTCAGCTTCTTCAGGAGACTTGAAGTGTGGCATCATATTATGCTATAAATCATAAAGAAATCTCATGTTTAAATGTAGTAGGTCAAAAGAACATGAATACATATAGCTTATTTGAGCATAGCACAATATCACAGTAGATCAATAATTGTTACATTATGGGGCATAAACAAAGATAAATGTATATCAATAATGACTTTGAGGCCACTAAAATAAATGAACCTTACCCAAAAATTGTCTCAGAAATAGATGTGACTCTAGTTGAGAGTCAGGAGACATAAATTTTACTGGTGCATCCCCCAAATTTGCCTCTTAAAATTCGGGAATCTCAAATAGTTTGCAGAGAAGGACAAAGGTTGTCTATTAATGGGTCTTTTCTGTGAGGAAAAAACAACACAGAGAATTGTGTGTTGAACAATGGAAAAAGGTATAAGCAAAGAATTATTATAAGTGAGATTGTCTAAAGATAAAAAATGAAGTTGAGATAAAATTACCTTTACAACGTTAATATAATAGAGTCAATAGTATCCTTCAATTACATCCACAGTGATAACTGGAACAATTCACTTTATTGAATGGGATGTAGAATATAGGGAAAGAGATGACATCAGGCATATGGACAGCATGGCCCCAAATATGCTGAAGTGAGACCGGAACAGACCAAACGCTGAGATGTTTAGCAAAAGGGGAAGCCTGAAACGTAATAGACAAAGGAGGATCAAAATATAACAAGTTGGAAAAGGAGTTATTCAAAAGTGCCTAACCATTGTATTGAATGAGTCCAAGACAAATAAACATACCTGTTGTAAGTTAAGAGTGAAGGTTGGAGGGTAGCTGGGAGAGAAACACTTACCCCTTGCCCTCGGAATCGCCCACAGAGAGTGACTGGGAAAACAGACCCCCGTTTTATGCAGTTCTCTGGTGCGGCGGGATCTGACGTCATTGCCGTGCCGCGGACATTCAAGGAGGTGTTATTTGCGCATGCGCCAGAGCTAAGACGGCCGACATCAAGAGTGACGCAAGTTATGTACACTCAGTGGTGGCCATCTTTGAAAATACTAAGCCCGAGGAGTGAAGGGGATACCGGGCAGAGCCACTAAGAGAACCAGGAAATGGGTGGATAAACATATGCATAAACTGCGTTGCAACAGATTTTTATCATAGTTGCCCCCTCTTTCATTAGGGGGAACATACTCAAGGGCAACAAAGTGCATCATAGTGTCATCAAAATGATGGCAGAGGCCCATATGTCTACTTATGGGCGTCTCTATTTTCTTTTTTTAAAACTAAGGAGACATGATCTCTTATGCCGGCGCTTCTATCAGGCAACAGAAGTATATCTGATAAATTGGTATGTATCAAAATACTAGACTATAATAGAAAATAATCAATAAAGAGTCTCTGAGTGTAAGTAGTATATCAGGCAGTCCATGAGATGTTGGTCCGTGCCTATTTACCTCTAGGTGCTGGTGAGTACAAACCCCTTGCGGGGGTGTGGAGCACACGGAGGTGAAGTGTCTGGTGAACGGTGCACCTATGAATATACTGCCTTACACTCATCAGTATGGGGTGGTGGTGCGATGTTGGTCTATTGAGTGAGGTGGACCCACATCCCAAAATTCAAGGAGAAATGGAAATTTGATCCTCTTACGGGACTTTAACGGGGACACCTACTCATGAGTAATAGAGTATAAAAAGGAGTGTAGTGAATATAGGTTTGATTGCAAAAGTTTAGGTGTTTATTGGGGTAAGGATTCGGGTAAATTTAGGGTACAACAGATGAGTTGGCATAGAGTACAGGATACAAGTTACAAACATGGAAACATGGCAATACAACATGCAAAAGATCCACAATCATAGGACTCCAGGTGTGTATGGAGCACACACACAGAGAGTACCCAACGCGTTTCGAGATAAACTCTTCCTCAGGGGTGTCTGAGAGGGATCAGCAAGCACAGAGGTATGTCTATAAATCAAAAAGACAGTAATGAACAAACTATACAATAATGTGTGTACAATAAAGTCGGTAACATCATAGGATAGTGTAGCTATACTACTACAGAAGTATAAAATATTGTACATGGTGAGAAACATTTGAGGTACTGACCATATTATGTTGCTTGGAAGGCATGTATTACTGCATTGTATCCAAAGAAGCACTCAAAAGGAAGGGGGGGTTGGTTTGTAGGGGGGATAAAAAGCACACCACTGGACTTCCGCGGGCCGCTCGCCCTCAGTCCACGTCAGGCCCGTGACACCCAGAACCCGGCGGGGCGGCCTGAGAGAGAGCTCCCTAGCAAAGGGCTCCACAGAGCCACCGTGGAGAAGAGTAATCCTAAGTATGCTCCAATCTGTAAAGGGCCAAAAGGGTAAGAAGGGAATGTTACAACCAGGTGGAGAGGTGTGTCCCAGGGAGGGGTGGATTATAAAAATGCCCCCGATGTGGGACAAGACAAGTAGATATGTGGGATATGTATGAAAAAAAAAAAAAAAAAAAAGAAGAAGAATGATGTACCTGGAGAGGGCCGAGTGAAGGCCCATGTAGGCAGGAGACTGCAGGTCTCCAAAGGGAGGGAGTTTTTTCCTTAAGGTCCGGCCTGGTGGGCAGGTGCAATGGTCCTGTGTGCTGTCCCAGACTGTGTGCATCCAGTTCCCTATGAGGGTAGCAGTGTCCCAAGGGGGTGATGGCAGTATGGGAGCAGTGGAGGTGAGTACCCCAACAGGGGGTCCAGGCCAGGAGGACCAACCTGTATTAGTAAAGGCATGAATAAGGGAGGAGGGAGGACGGAATTGAGGTGCGTCTGCCTGGAGGGATCCATGGCAATGCAAGAAAAAAACAGCTGATTACCTGGTGGGTGTAGTAGTGGCGTCAGCGATGTAGGGCAGAAGGCCGTAGAATGGTGGAGTGGGAGCCGTGTCAGAAGTAGTGAGGCCGCACCCGTGATTGGTCACGGGTGCAGCCTCATAGTAGTATATATATTTACACTATCCTATGATGTTACCGACTTTATTGTACACACATTATTGTATAGTTTGTTCATTACTGTCTTTTCGATTTATAGACATACCTCTGTGCTTGCTGATCCCTCTCAGACACCCCTGAGGAAGAGTTTATCTCGAAACGCGTCAGGTACTCTCTGTGTGTGTGCTCCATACACACCTGGAGTACTATGATTGTGGATCTTTTGCATGTTGTATTGCCATGTTTCCATGTTTGTAACTTGTATCCTGTACTCTATGCCAACTCATCTGTTTTACCCTAAATTTACCCGAATCCTTACCCCAATAAACACCTAAACTTTTGCAATCAAACCTATATTCACTACACTCCTTTTTATACTCTATTACTCATGAGTAGGTGTCCCCGTTAAAGTCCCGTAAGAGGATCAAATTTCCATTTCTACTTACACTCATCAGAGACTCTTTATTGATTATTTTCTATTATAGTCTAGTATTTTGATACATACCAATCTATCAGATATACTTCTGTTGCCTGATAGAAGCACCGCTTTAATGTTTTTATTTCTGATCTCTATAGAGGTTTTAATTTTAACATTTTTTTATACTATTCTATTGATTTTAAGTGGCCGCTGAGGGAAACCTCCTCTTTAATGTACTTATTTCCTTAATGGTGTTTTTGTACATATTATTTTATATCCTAGATATATCAACAATCATTGATTGTAGTATTGTAAGACCTGTTTACACATAGCGCTGAGATTGGAGGAGTGAGTTTTGGGTATAGGGTTTTTTCCTCCTTTTTGGTTTTATGATCTCTTATTTGTTGAAAAAAAGGGCGTTTGGTTTTCCCCACATAAAAAGCATTACATCCACACGTCATCAAGTATACAACACCTATGGACTGGCATGTAACTGAAAATTGAGGGGAGTACATGCGTCCATTGGGAAGAACCACACTTCACGATGCATGGATGTATCTACAGTAGCCACATTTATGACAAGGTCTTGTTCCCTTATTACTCATGATGGTTGTAGAAGGGGGAGTATAGTGACTATGCACAATTTGGTCCCTGATGGATCAAGATCATTTGTAGGTTATCTCTGGGTAGTTTTTCAAATGCTTAGAGACACTGGGATCCCCCATGAGAAGGTACCAGTGTTTCTGCATTAATTTGCGTACCTGTTTGTGCTGTCCCGTAAATCTCATGATCATTCTCAATCCAGGGTCGGATCTGGGATTGGTGTGACTATGGATCATGTCAGATCGGTCCTGTCTTTTGGCTTTGGCATAGGCCTTCTTGAGGCACTTGTTGCTGTAGCCCCATAATTTTAAGCGATTTTGAAGAGACTTGGCCTCTTGTTCAAAATGAGCATTTTCACTACAGTTTCTCCTAAGACCAAGATATTGCCCATAAGGTACATTCACTATTAGAGATGAGGGGTGAGAGCTGTTGGCATGGAGAAGGGAATTTCCCGCTGAGGGTTTACGGTATAGAGTAGTGCCAATTATTCTATCCGGATTAATGAAAATTTGAATGTCCAAAAAAGTCAGCTTTTGTTGGCTGGCTTCCATGGTGAATGTAAGGTTAAATCGGTTTGGCTTGAGACTGTCGAAAAAAAGGGATAAATCCTTACAGTTTCCTGTCCAAACAAAAAATATGTCATCGATATTTCGCCTCCAGATTGGTATCTGTTAGAAAAAAATTTGCATATCTTCATTGAAAATAGGGATGAGCTTCGAGTTTGAGTCGAACTCATGTTCGACTCGAACATCGGCTGTTGGCAAGTTCGCCGAACAGTGAACAATTTGGGGTGTTCGCGGCAAATTCGAATGCCGCGGAACACCCTTTAAAAGTCTATGGGAGAAATCAAAAGTGCTAATTTTAAAGGCTTATATTCATGGCATTGTCATAAAAAGTGTTTGGGGACCTAGGTCCTGCCCCAGGGGACATGGATCAATGCAAAAAAAGTTTTAAAAACGGCTGATTTCTCGGGAGCAGTGATTTTAATAATGCTTAAAGTGAAACAATAAAAGTGTAATATCACTTTAAATTTCATACCTGGGGGGTGTCTATAGTATGCCTGTAAAGGGACGCATGTTTCCCATGTTTAGAACATTCTGACAGCAAAATGACATTTCAAAGGAAAAAAAGTCATTTAAAACTATTCGCGGCTATTAATGCATTGCCGGTCCGACAATACACATAGAAGTTCACTGATAAAAACGGCATGGGAATTCCCCACAGGGGAACCCTTAACCAAAATTTTTTAAAATGACGTGGGGGTCCCCCTAAATTCCATACCAGGCCTTTCAGGTATGGTATGGATATTAAGGGGAACCCAGCCAAAATTTTTTAAAAAAATGGCATGAGGTCCCCCTCAAAATCTATACCAGACCCTTCAGGTCTGGTATGGATTTTAAGGGGAACCCCACGCCAAAATTAAAAAAAAAATGGCATGGGGTCCCCCCAAAAATCCATACCAGACCCTTATCCGAGCACGCAACCTGGCAGGCCACAGGAAAAGAGGGGGGACGAGAGCGCACCCCCCCGAACTGTACCAGGCCACATGCCCTCAACATAGGGAGGGTGCTTTGGGGTAGCCCCCCAAAACACCTTGTCCCCATGTTGATGAGGACAAGGGCCTCATCCCCACAACCCTGGCCGGTGGTTGTGGGGGTCTGCGGGTGGGGGGCTTATCAGAATCTGGAAGCCCCCTTTAACAAGGGGACCCCCAGATCCTGGCCCTCCCCCTGTGTGAAATGGTAAGGGGGTACAAAAGTACCCCTACCATTTCACTAAAAAACTGTCAAAAATATTAAAAATGACAAGAGACAGTTTTTGACAATTCCTTTATTTAAATGCTTCTTCTTTCTTCTTTCTTCTATCTTTTTTTGCATTGATCCATGTCCCCTGGGCCAGGACCCAGGTCCCCAAACACTTTTTATGACAATAACTTGCATATAAGCCTTTAAAATTAGCACTTTTGATTATTCATGTTCGTGTCCCATAGACTTTAATGGTGTTCACGTGTTCGAACAATTTTTTTTCCTGTTCGCATGTTCTGGTGCGAACCAAACAGGGGGGTGTTCGGCTCATCCCTAATTGAAAAGCAAACCATGCTTGCACCCCCCCAGATACAGGTTTGCATATGAGGGAGCACATTTGGTTCCCATAGCTACCCCCTGTATCTGGAGGTAGTGGGAGCGTCCAAATACAAAAATATTGTTTAGAATAAACCGCAGGAAATACAAAATGAATTTATTGTATGCAGTGGGTCCCTCACTGTTTTGAGAAATGAAGCCCACCACAACCCCAACACCCAACTCATGGGAAATGGAGTTGTAGAAGGCCTCTACATACAAGGCCACCAGCCAAGCCTCCTCAGGTACAGTAGGTGACTGCGATTTTATGTCAATCTTGCCACTGTTATCGGCGAGATTTGACACCTGCAAGCCCTGTCGCAGGAGCCAGCGCTGAGCTGGCTCGCTCATCGGGAAAGGAAAACTGTTTTTTCCTTTCGTGATGAGTGGCAAGCATTCCTGACAGGTGTCTGGTATGAATCATGAGGAGGAATGCTGCACCACATTTTAAATAAAAAACTGGCATGGGTTCCCCTCCAGGGGCATACCAGGCCCTTAGGTCTGGTATGGATTTTAAGGGGAACCCCCTACGCTTAAAAAACAGCATGGGGTCCCCCCAAAATCCATACCAGACCCTTATCCGAGCACGCAGCCCGGCTGGTCAGGAAAGGGGGTGGGGACAAGCGAGCGCCCCCCCTCCTGAACTGTACCAGGCCACATGCCCTCAACATGGGGGGTGGGCACTTTGTGGCAGGGGGGAACCCTGTGCCCCCCCACCCCAAAGCACCTTGTCCCCATGTTGATGAAGACAAGGGCCTCTTCCCAACAACCCTGGCCGTTGGTTGTCGGAGTGTGTGGGCGGAGGGCTTATCAGAATCCAGGAGCCCCCTTTAATAAGGGGGCCCCCAGATCCCGGCCCCCCACCCTATGTGAATGAGTATCGGGCACATCGTACCGCTACCCATTCACCTGGGGGGAAAAGTGTCAATAAAAAAACACACTAGACAGGTTTTTAAAGTAATTTATTAGTCAGCTCCGGGGGTCTTCTTCCAACTTTGGGGGCCTTCTTCTGACTTCTCCGCTCTCTCCGGCCTCTTCTCCCAGTGTCTGGTTCTTCTCCTGCTCTCCGGTTCTTCTACCAGGCTCCTCCACTATCTTCTGCTCTTTTGCCGCTCTTTTGCTAGCATTGGCCCGGTCTTCTACGTCATCTTGTTCCCTCTTCTCTTCTTCCGTTGTTGACACGACACTCTCTCCTGCTGTAATGCTGTGTGCGAGGTGCGTGACGACTTATATAGGCATGGGGCATGGTCACTGGGTGATGTCCCCAGTGACCCCGCCCGTTATGACGTCACAGTCCCATCATGCCCCGGGACTGTGACAGAAATTCCCTAGTTTTTTGTTTATTAAACCTTGATGATAGGCAGAACCTATTAATTGTCGGTAACGGACAGTCATGTGTTGAACATGAGTGTCCAATACCTTTTTGGTACCAGTCTCGATTCTGCAACATAACCATAGATTCATATTGATGATTCTCCATAATGACAAGATTTCCTCCCTTGGCTGAAGGTTTTACAATCAGTTGTTTGTTAGATTGTAAAGAGGCAAGTGACTGTTTTTGTGAGGGTGTTAAATTGGATTGGAATAACTCTTTCCATTTGGTTTTGCAGATTTCATCAGTTACCTGTTGGGTGAGGGCCCAAACGTTTGGGTTGCCTTGTAGAGCTGGGAAAGTAATAGACTTAGGTTTGTATTCTCTAGGTGATGGAACTGGAGGAGGAAGGGGATTGGTAAGCGTGGAAGTGGACCAATCCGTCTGGCGTCCGCCTCCATATATTCAATTTCGTCAATATGCCCCTCATCCCACAGTTCCATTAGTTCTTCCAAGGCTTTTATATCATTAATATTCATGGCCTTCCATGACTCATTCAATACAATGCTTAGGCACTTTTCAAAAACTCCTTTTCCAACTTGTTATACTTTCATCCTCCTTTGTCTATTACGTTTCAGGCTTCCCCTTTTGCTAAACATCTCAGCGCTTGGTCTGTCCCGGTCTCACCTCAGCATATTTGGGGCCGTGCTGTCCATATGCCTGATGTCATCTCTTTCCCTATACTCTACATCCCATTCAATAAAGTGAATTGTTCCAGTTATCACTGTGGATGTAATTGAAGGATACTATTGACTCTATTATATTAACGTGGTAAAGGTAATTTTATCTCAACTTCATTTTTTATTTTTAGACAATCTCACTTATAATAATTCTTTGCTTATACCTTTTTCCATTGTTCAACACACAATTCTCTGTGTTGTTTTTTCCTCACAGAAAAGACCCCTTAATCGACAACCTTTGTCCTTCTCTGCAAACTATTTGAGATTCCCGAATTTTCAGAGGCAAATTTGGGGGATGCACCAATAAAATTTATGTCTCCCGACTCTCATCTAGAGTCACATCTATTTCTGAGACAATTTTTGGGTAAGGTTCATTTATTTTAGTGGCCTCACAGTCATTATTGACATACATTTATCTTTGTTTATGCCCCATAATTAGGGATGAGCTTCGAGTTCAGGTCGAACTCATGTTCGACTCGAACATCGGCTGTTCGCAAGTTCACCGAACAGCGAACAATTTGGGGTGTTTGCGGCAAATTTGAAAGCCGCGGAACACCCTTTAAAAGTCCATGGGAGAAATCAAAAGTGCTAATTTTAAAGGCTTATATGCACAGTATTGTCATAAAAAGTGTTTGGGGACCTGGGTCCTGCCCCAAGGGACATGGATCAATGCAAAAATAAGTTTTAAAATTGGCCGTTTTTTCGGGAGCAGATATTTTAATAATGCTTAAAGTGAAACAATAAAAGTAAATGTTCCTTTAAATTTCATACCTGGGGGGTGTCTATAGTTTGTCTGTAAAGGGGAGCATGTTTCCCGTGTTTAGAGCAGTCTGACAGCAAAATGACTTTTTAAAGGAAAAAAAGTAATTTAAAACTACTCACGGCTATAATGAATTGTTGGTCCGACAATACACATAAAAGTTCATTGATAAAAACGGCATGGGATTTCCCCACAGGGAAACCCTGAACCAAAATTTAAAAAAAAAAAGGCGTGGGGGTCCCCCTCAAAATCCATACCAGACCTGAAGGGTCTGGTATGGTTTTTAAGGGGAACCCCGTGCCAAATTTTTTTTAAAAATGGTGTGGGGTCCCCTCAAAAATCCACACCAGATTCTTATTCAAGCACGCAACCTGGCAGGCTGCAGGAAAAGAGGGGGGCAAGAGAGCGCCCCCCTCCTGAACCGTACCAGGCCATGTACCCTCAACATTGGGAAGGTGCTTTGAGGTAGCCCCCCAAAGCACCTTGTCCCCATGTTCATGGGGAGAAGGGCCTCATCCACGCAATCCTTGGCCGGTGGTTGTGGGGGTCTGTGGGTGGGGGGCTTAACGCAATCTGGAAGCCCCCTTTAACAAGGGGACCCCCAGATCCCGCCCCCCTGTTTGAATTGGTAATGGGGTACAAATGTGACCCCACCCCCCTCTGACAACATGGGGAAAGACACAGAAGTCCCGTGAATTCCCTGTGCATCAGAGGAGGGCAGGGTATTGAAGGGTCTGGTATGGATTTTGAGGGGGACCACCACACCATTTTAAAAAAAAATTTGGCGCAGGGTTCCCCTTAATATATCCATACTAGACCTGAAGGGCCTGGTATAGAATTTAGGGGGACCCCCACGCATTTTTTTTTTTTTTTTTGGATTTGGGGTTTCCCTGTGGGGAAATCCCATGCAGTTTTTATCAATGAACTTTTATGTGTATTGTCGGACCGACAATTCATTAATAGCCGCGAGTAGTTTTAAATGACTTTTTTTCCTTTGAAATGTCATTTTGCTGTCAGACTGTTCTAAACATGGGAAACATGTGCCCCTTTACAGGCATACTATAGACACCCCCAGGTATGAAATTTAAAGGAATATTACACTTTTATTGTTTCACTTTACGCATTATTAAAATCACTGCTCCCGAAAAAACGGCCTTTTTTAAAAATTCTTTTTGCATTGATACATGTCCCCTGGGGCAGGACCCAGGTCCCCAAACACTTTTTATGACAATAACTTGCATATAAGCCTTTAAAATTAGCACTTTTGATTATTCATGTTCGTGTCCCATAGACTTTAGCGGTGTTCGCGTGTTCGAACAAATTTTTTGCCTGTTCGCAAGTTGTGCTGCGAACCGAACCAGGGGGGTGTTTGGCTCATCCCTTCCCATAATGTGGCAATTATTGATCTACTGTGATATTGTGCTATGCTCAAATAAGCTATGTGTATTCATGTTCTTTTGACCTACTACATTTAAACATGAGATTTCTTTATGATTTATAGCATAATATGATGCCACACTTCAATTTTCCTGAAGAAGCTCCGCTGAGCGAAACATGTTGAGAAAGTGGTATTACTTATGTATTATGTCTCAGTGAATTTTATGAATTTTTGTATTCTAGTCCTGTCTCATGTTTTTTAAATATTTTGTAATAAAATTAAATTTTTGTATTCAAAACTTTTGATGAATTGGTACTCTTAAATTACTCATACAACACCTCTAAAGTCCCGAGGTTAGTTACCTCTAGTCCGTTACTGTTTTTCAACTATTAAAAGGAAGTTCAACAGCCAGTGCACCACCCTTTGGGCTCCTTCTGCTAATCTCGTGTTAGTAGAAGTTTGGTGAAGGATGATTCGCACTTTTCAGCCTCGTGCTTTTTAGTCTGTTACTGCTTGTCAGTTTGTGCTTGTGGGTTCGTATCTGTTCTTCAGTGCGTGTTGTCAGTTTGTTCCTGTCTTTCAGTGCGTTCTATTTATTAGTTCGTATCTGTTTTTCAGTGCGTTCTTGTCCCCTCCTTTCTGATTTTTAGATCGTTGTTCTCAGGTCCTTTCTGATTTCTGATGGGGCAAATTTTAGAGCACTGTGGGGGTTATTTACTAAAGGAAAATCCACTTTGCACTACAAGTGCACTGCAAGTGCACTGAAACTGCACTTGTAGTGCAAAGTGTATTTGCCTTTATTAAATAACACCTGTTGTCTAGATGGGTTTGTAACTAGAATGAAATGCTAACTTGATTCAGTGTAAGTAGAGGACACTCAGCAGCTGTTTACACATCTGGACTCTGAGCACTAGTGTGGGACACCAGAACACCCTTTTTAGGGTCTCCCACACAGGTGCTCCAGTGGATTCTAGGGGTCTCTCCATGTGTGATACTTTACCAAAAAAGGTAAGTATTCCAGCTTTAATAAGAAAGGGAAAAAATCATGTTTTCAGCTTGCAACTCTGCCAAAACAGACAATTGTACGACACTTCCACACATTGTTTCATATTCCTATTTCTTGCCTCAAGGTAATGAAATACCTCTTGTATCGAACACGCGTAGGGGAAGGGGACAGGACGTAACGTTATACATACAACCTGTTGGGACAGATTAGCACACCATACCGGCCGCTGTTGCTCGTTCGTCTCTGCTGTTTTAGTGTGGCGCCCTTAAGCGCCTTGTTACTGTGAGTACCCATTGCGGGATTTGTTTATGATTTTAATAAATTTAGTACATACTGCACCATGAAGTCCTTTTTGTGAGGTACAAACGGGACTGCTGTGAGGAACAGAGGCACCAGTGCAAATCTATCCAGGACCCTGCATATAACATCGAACCCAGAGAGGTTCTAAGGCGCATTCTGACCAAGTTTAATTGCAAGGTCGCATGCCCTAAGGTGAGGGGCTATCACCTGGGGGGGCAGCACTTGTATGAGCGCACAGCACTTTAGTTTGTGTTCACCATAACACGTGAATGGATTGTGGAAGATCTGTGGACTGTTAATTTGATCATTGCACAGCAACACAGCACTGAATTGCATAGAATCACATGGATGCAACACCAAATCGCGTGGATGCGTTTTTTTGTATTTTTTAACTTTTTATTGTTTGAACATTGCACTAACACCATATTGCATAGATGCAGCACTGAAATGCATGGATGCAACATTAAATCGGACTGTTAATTGGATCATTGCACAGCAACACAGCACTGAATTGCATAGAATCACATGGATGTAGCACCAAATCGCATGGATGCGTTTTTTGTATTTTTTAACTTTTTATTGTTCAAACATTGCACTAACACCATATTGCATAGATGCAGTACTGATATGCTTGGATGCAACACTAAATTGCATGGATGTTTGTGTTGAATTATCTATTAATGTTTGAAAATTGCACAAGCTTTGTGGAATATTTGCAATACACAGGCTTATTGGAGCACTTTTACCTATTTATTCATTTGGTGAAATTTATTGCACATTAACGTATAGTATAGTATTAATAGATTTTGTATATGTTAAGCACAATATCACTTTTTTAATATTTTAGTGGAAATTTCTTATTTTTTTATTTTGATAAGTGCAGCGTGTGTACAATTTGGTTTAAGGGAATATACTAGAAAGAAGGTCAGAGGCGGAGTTTCACGCATGCACAGTGTATATAAAGCATAACACGCGTGCGTCGTATGTATGATCTGTGAGCGGAGGACGGAGTAGCATAAGCGCCGATCGTTCAGACGAAGGTACAATTTTAACTTAGGGCATCAGTGGTTAGTGGCCTATACTGCTTATAGATTGAGGCCTATATTGGGACAAGATTAGTAGAGTTTAGCCTGACATTAGGATTAGTCTTGTGTTGTGTCTTGCACAGAAAATGGATACATTTAATGACCATGACTTCCTCCCCAACTTCATTGATAAGTACAGGGAGCTGCCCTGTCTGTGGAAGTGAAACACCAATTTTATACCAACAAACTAAAGAGGAAGGCAGCGCTGGATCAACTGTTGAAATTCGTGAAGCTGGTGATTCCCACGGCAGACATCACCTATTTGAAGGCCAAAATTGGTGGCCTGAGGAGCACATATAATAGGGAGTGCAAGATGGTCCAGGATTCCATGAGATCCGGAGCAGCAGCAGATGACGTATATGTACCCAGGTTGTGGTACTATGACCGACTGCGGTTTTTGTCAGACCAGGGTGAACCCAGGCCATCACTCTCAACCCTTTCTTCCACTCTTCCTTCCACCTCAGATGAGGCTTCAGACATACAACCTGGGCCTTCCACCCAGGAAGAAGATGTGGAGGAGCCCAGCTTGACCCAGGTATAGCATTGTTCAACATATTTCTTGTCAAAAATTGAATGATGTTAACTAGATGTTAGTATTGATCACTAATTTCTGATTTAACAAATTGGTTTACATATCAATAGACAGTAGTAGCTAAAAATGATTGGGACAAGAATAAAAAATGCTGGGGTCAGAATGATAGTCTTTTCTATTTCTTAACATTCAATTTGCAACAGACATGAGCTAAAAATTGTGTGTGATTGATGACCAAAAAAATAAAACTATGTCCCATTTTCAAACACAGGAAAGTCTCAGCCAGGAGAAGGTTGTGGAAAGAGGCAGCCAGGAGGTGGTCGTGGAAAGTGGCAGCTAGGAGGTGGCTGTGGAAAGTGGCAGCCAGGAGGTGGCCGTGCCAAGTAGCCTGACCGAATCCCAGGTTCCTCCCCTCCGCCTTCCAACAAAAAGGACCAGGAAGGTGAAGAACCTGGAGCAGTCAGCGACTAATTTGATTCGACAGGCTACTGCGGTCCTCACAACCACCCCTAGTGTTCAAGAGGCCTTTGGCTGTATGACGCCCAGCAAAATGCAAGAAATGGAGGAGGGCCGATGCCTCATCTGTGAGGAGGTAATATTTCAGGCCCTAAATAAGGGTGTGAGGGGCAAACTCACCAATAAAAGTCATGTCTGTGAGTTGGACCATACTCCTCTTCTACCTCTTGCAACACCTCCAACATCACACCACAGCCCAGAAGGAAGCATGGAAGGAAGTCTTGAGAGAAATGGCCTGGTTTTGGTGTGGTCTGGTAAGACGCAGGCTGTGGTCAGACCACAGCCTGGGGACATATATGTCATCTGCTGCTGCTCCCAACCTCTCGGAGTCCTGGACCGTATTGTGCTCCCTATTAAGTGGACTCCTCAGGCTACCAATTTTGCCTGTCAAATAATTGATATCTGCCCTGGGGTACAAAGGCTTCAACAATTCCAACTGTTTCTCCAGTGTTGCCTTCCTCTTTATTTTATTATGACCCCTATTCAATTTATAATTTTGGTTTTGACAAATATTTGGCTATGTGTTTTACTTCAAAAAGGACAATTTGTTTGTGAGTAGGCAGGTACATTTTAAATATATAATGTCAAATTAACAAGGGACACCAACACCAACCAACCTATTTGAGGTTAAAACATACAAGATAATAATGGTGTTGTGGTAACTTGACACACAAAACGACAAAAATTATTATGGAGATCACTATAAAAAAAAATAAAGATTATTCTGGAGATTTTGAGAAAAAACCTACAAAAAAATATTATTCAGCTGTTGATGATATCCTGTTCGTCAGTCCTGCCTACTTAAGCCGTCCAGTCCAGAGGATCTCTCCCTTCGCCTTGGTCAACATCACAGAAACTATCTCCTGCGATCCTGTTCAAGACTTGCTTTGCTGACATCCCTTCTGGCTCCAGATCCCGCTTGCTGTTTCACTACATTGATCCCTGACTTCTGGCTAGGCTGACTATCCGTTCCGGTTACTGAACTTTGGCTATGTTTCGACTACATTTGTTCTTTTTACTTTTATTATTAAACAAGTTTTATTTAACTGTACTTCTGTCGCGGCCTGATTTCATGGTTTCTGACACTAGCCTAGTCTCCAAATGCCAACCTACTTGTTCTCTTCATTCAGCCAAGCAGAAGTCAGGGATCAAAGTAGTGGAACAGCAAGCAGGATCTGGAGCCAGAAGGGATGTCAGCAAAGCCAGTCTTTAAACAGGAGGTTGCTTGGAACAATGAGGCCCTCGTGGCTGATTTTTCTCATGGTCTCTCGGATTCCATCAAGGATGAGATAGCAGCCCGAGATATACCCACTGAGCTGGAAAGCTTGATCTCGTTTGCCATCCTCATTGACTTCAGACTCAGAGAAAGACTTTCTCTTAAGGAGCGCTTGCAGAAGCCTCCTGTATGTTTGCCTCCGAGCTTTGCAGTCTCACCCGTGCCTCCCTCACCTCCCATGCCTCCTGGTACAGAGTCGGTCAGTGAAGATGAACCCATACACTTGGGCTTCATGCGTCTCTCTACGGATGAGAGAGCCTTTAGGAGGAGGGAGAGATTGTGCCTTTATTGTGGTAAGGCAGGTCACTTTTTGAAGTCTTGTCCTACCCATCCTGGGAACACCCGAACCTTGAGGTCCTGTCATAGACAGACCTTAGGTGGTGTTGTGTCGTGTCGTCCCCAGTTATCCAGAAGGATAAGCCCCTGGTTTCGGTCACCCTTTCTTGGGCTAAGTCGTCTATCGAGATACAGGCTCTAATCGACTCTGGGGCTGCAGGCCTGTTCATTGATGCTGCCTTTGTATCAATGCACTCGATACCACTGCAGCTGCATGACACTCCACTTGCCATTGAGGCTCTTTTTTAGATGTGCCTCACTTGGTATATAAACAACGAATACGAGTGGGTACCATCATCCTAATAAAGTTTGAGATGGACTGATTAACTAGGGCTACTCCAAATATTATTGCCTAGTAACACCAGTATGGTGGGAGGACTATCTCAGTACCTAGTGATTGGAAGTGCATAGGGTGATATTTAATAGATATACATTTATTTAGAAAAAAATATATAAAAGGTACAGTCACAACAAAAAATATGACAAAATTGTTATAAAAAACAGGTTAACAAGTGTGTGTTCTAAAACCCATCTAGTGGGTAGGAACAATATGATGTGGGTAGGAATGGTTCCTCAACAAGTTTCGCGACGATTGTCGCTTCTTCAGGAAGTAGTACCCAGAACATCTAGAATAAACAAATACAGTCTCATAGTTACACAGAAAAACAAACAGATTAAATAGCTTCATTATGGCTATCAAGTAGAGTTGAACTCACCAATGGAAACCCAGTGAGGGCACATGGCAGCTATTGAGACACCTCAGATGGATGTCCCACCCCGGGCGGACACGGAAGGTAATGAGCGTGGAATTGGCTGGAATAGGATAAAAAGGATCTAAATATAGCAATGGAGATATGGTGGGGACCTCACTAGTGCACACACACAGGGATTGAAACCAAGAAAGGATGAGGAAGTGGGAAAGGGGTACAGGGGAAGGGGGAAAAGAAAGGGGCAAAGAAAGAAAAGGAGAGAAACGGGGGGAGAGAAACGGGGGAAAAAGTAAAAGGGGAAAGGGGAAGAAGAGGGGGGAGAGGGAAGGGGGAGGGGGGAAGGGAACGAGCGCTAGGGCCGTCAATTCCCCCAGAAGAGGCTTACCTTAGATTGTGCATGTCATAGCGTCCATTCCCAGGTGTGAGCCGCTCCACTAAAGGTCGCCGCGGCCACCTTATAAGCCTCCTTATAAGAAGTAGGTCAAAGCACTGGCGATGCCGAGTGATGACGTCACCAGGTCCACCACTCCCAGTGCGCACACGTCAATTGATAGATGCGTACGCAGTGACCCTTGTCATTATGGGATTCCCAAAGGAAAGGGAAGCAGGGAAGGAGGAGCACTCCATATGAGAAGCTCCACCCTGCTGGAGAGGTGCATGTCTGCCACTGGGGGGAGAATGAACTCCTCAAGCCGCCAGCACCCCCTCAGGTGGACAGAGGGGAGATTACACTGTAAAGAGGACTAATAATTAAGTCCTTAATTAATATTAAGCAAGAAGTTAACAGGCATAACAGAACTGGAAAAGTGTCCCCAGAAGTGGCAGAAATTAATTGGTAACTGCCACAGCACATAAAAGGGGATAGGGTTCAGTTGAGTATGGTATTCAAAAACATTAACAAAAAATTGTACAGAAAACTGTAAGGGACATTTAATAAATTAGTCAATCTCACCATGTATGGTCAAAAATTTCAAACTGCAAAGTAATAAAGACAATGGTTAAAATCAAACATGATATAGTCAAAGACCGGTGGTATATATTGAACATAAGGCACAGCAGGAAATATGTACATATTTACATCTGGGTGTCCAGCCTAAGAGGGCTAGGCAAACCTTGGTCATATGAACAAGAGAAGAATGGGACTAAAGAAGTTGCATAATAGTAATCCTTCAGTAGATTTCATCTGAAGAAGTATTTATAAGAATGTGCTTTATTGAGTCCTGGAGGGGTAAGAGCATCAAGTAACTCGATCCAGAGAGCCTAACGTCTCAGGATCTCATGACCCCAATCCCCACCTCATGAGTCCTCAGGAATAACCTCCAACACAAGGAATTTTACACATTCTGGTTGGTAAATGCAAATATGGTGTCCAGCCGAGGTTAACTTGCCATTGGACGCATAATATAGGTGGTCGCCCATTCTTTGGTGTAGTTTCCTGATGGTCTTGCCTACACAGAAGGCCTTGCAGGCACAGACCATGAGGTAAACCATGACTCTGGTGCCACAATGGGGAGGGAAAAAAGTTTCTCCATTGGGTAGGATAAAACTTTTACCCTCCAAAATCCATGGGCATTTAGGGCAAGTCCCACATCTAAAAGTGCCACAAGGGCCCTCAGGAGGATGTCGATCGGCCCTATAGTGGCTGCTGGTAAGTTGATTCCTCAGGGTGGTGGCCCTTTTAAACACTAGTTCAGCAGTTGTTCTCACATATTTGCCTAGGATGGTGATCCGTTAAGAGGTGCCAATGGTTGGAAAGTAATGTGCGGAGTGTGTTGTGGTGGGTGGAAAATTTGGTGACAATCTTCACCATAGATGGCTGAGCAGGTCGGGGGGGCTGCAGAGTAAAGATTGGCGCGTGCGGCATAAGCCTTATTGAAGGCTTTTCTGAGGTTGGTACAGGTGTATCCTCGAATCAGGAGGCATTCGCAGGGAGCAGCCGCCTGAGTGAGGAAGTCCTTGTCCCCTGAGCAATTACGCCTTAGTCTGAAATACTGGGCATAAGGTATACTCCGGACCAGGGGGCAGGGATGTGCACTTGAGGCGTGTAGTAAGGTATTGCCTGCAGTCGGTTTATGGTAAAGATCAGGAGGCTCTTGACAGGAGACCTCTACAGCATGCTCATGTGACTCATGAGACGGTTCCATTGTCCATGGCTGTAGGGGCTCTTCACCATGAGATAATCCAATTCCAAGTGATTTCCTCTCCTAAGATTCCACTGGTTATTGGTAATCCATGGTTACAGAGGCACAACCCTTCTTTTGATTGGCTCTGTGCTGAGGTTCTCTCCTGGTCACCACAATGCAGTGAAACATGCTTCCGGAAGGTAGCCAAGGTCTTGTGTACCTCTTCACTCTCCTCCCTGCCAGAGGAGTACCATGATTTTAGTGATGTCTTTCACAAAGGTCAAGCTGGTAGTTTGACTCCATCGATTGCGCAATTGACCTTCAACCTGGTGCCACTGCCCCTCGTGGCCAGGTTTACCCTTTGTCGGTCTTGGAGGATAAAGCCATGGAGGAGTATGTTGCAGATGCACTTTCTCGAGGTTTCATTCACAAATCCTCGTATCCTGCTTGTGCTGGTTTCTTCTTTGTGAAGAAGAGGAGCTGTGAACTGAGACCTTGTATTGATTATAGGGGTCTCAATCGTTTCACGATTAAGAATGCCTACCCGATCCCGTTGATTTCAAAGTTATTTGACCGCCTCAAGGGAGCAACGGTTTTCACTAAGCTTGATCTGAGAGGGGCTTACAATATTATGATGATTAAGGAGGGCGACGGGTGGAAAACTGCGTTTAATACCAGAACAGGCCATTATGAGTATCTCGTAATGCCTTTTGGCCTTTGTAACACCATGGCAGTTTTCCAGGAATTTATTAATGATGTCCTCCAAGATTTGTTGCAGTTATGTGTGGTGGTTTATCTCGATGATATCCTCATATTTTCCAAGTCCCTGGAGAGCTACCACACAGATGGCTGTCATGTGCTTCAGGAATTAAGAGAGAACAATCTCTATTGTAAACTGGAGAAGTGTGAGTTCCATCGGGAACAGGTTAAATTCCTAGGTTATGTCATTTCCACTGCTGGTTTTTTGATGGACCCAGAGAAACTTTTAGGAATCCTACAGTGGCCTCTACCCGTGGGGTTACGTCCTCTGCAGCATTTCCTGGGTTTTGCCAACTATTATTGGAAGTTTATTCGTAACTTCTCGTCTCTGGTCAAGCTCCTGACCGATATGACCAGAAAGAACGGTAACCCACAGAGTTGGTCTCCAGAGTCCATTAAGGCCTTTGAAAGTCTCAAGGCTGCCTTTGTTTCTGCTCCTGTGTTGGCACATCCTGATCCTACGTTACCTTTTATCCTTGAGGTTAATGCTTCGGAGACTGGTGTTGGTGCCCTTCTGTCTCAACGTCCTACCTCTGAGAGTGCTATGCATCCTTGTGGCTACTTTTCCAAGAAATTGTCACATGCAGAGTGCAATTACGAGATTGGTGACAGAGAGCTGTTGGCAATCATTTTAGCCCTGAAAGAATGGAGACATCTCCTCGAAGGTACCACTGTGCCAGTTCTCATTCTTACTGACCATAAGAATCTCACATTCTTGTCTGAGGCTAAACACCTCTCTCCCAGAAGGGCGCGATGGGCTCTTTTCTTGTCAAGTTTCAATTACATTGTCTCATTCTTACCCAGTACTAAGAATGTAAGGGCTGACGCCTTGTCACGACAATTTTCCTCCACTTCCAAGTTGGAGTCGGTTACAGTTCCTATGATTCCTCCTGATCGTATTTTGGCTACAGTTCGCACCAGTTTTACTTCTCCTTTGGGTGACAAAATTCTTGCTGCTCAGGTTGATGCTCCTCCTAAGAAAGCTTGTGACCGCTGTTTTGTCCCAGAGTGTCTCCGTACTGCCGTGCTCCAGACTTACCATCATTTGGGCCATTTCCCAACATCTCCGATGGCCTAGTCTACGTGCTGATGTAACTGCCTTCAAAGCTGCCTCTTCCGTGTGTACTCAGAGTAAGACTCCATGACACCGTCCAGTGGGCCTCCTACAACCCATACCAAATGGAGAGAGGCCCTGGACCCACCTGTCTATGGATTTCATTGTGGAGTTGCCCGACTCCCAAGGCAACACAGTTATACTTATGGTGGTTGACCAGTTCTCAAAGATGTGTCATTGTATTCCACTTAAGAAGTTGCCCACTTCTAAGGAACTGGCTTCCATTTTTGCTCGGGAGATCTTTCGCTTACATGGGCTACCCCAGGTGATTGTCTCGGACAGGGGTAGACAGTTTGTGTCCCGGTTCTGGCGAGCCTTTTGTGCACAGCTGGGAATTCAGCTTGCTCTCTTCTCTGCGTATCACTCACAGTCTAATGGGGCCACAGAACAAGTCATTCAGTCCTTGTAGCAATTCCTACATTGCTATATTTCTGACCATCACAACAACTGGTCAGACCTATTACCATGGACAGATTTTGCTTACAACAGTGCCTTGAATTCTGCTTCCCGATTGTCTCCGTTTATGGCGAATTATTCTATTTCCAACCTTCAATGTTGCCTGACTCATTTGTTTCGCAGAGTATTCCTGCACTAGAGGGACATCTCCCTGGTCTTCGTTCCACTTGGGCACAAGTCCAGGAGGCTTTGCATCATGCTAATGATAGGTACAGACTCCATGCTGAACCACAGACGCCTGCGTGCGACTTCCTACCAGGTTGGGGACAGGGTCTGGCTGTCATTTCGCAATCTCTGACTTTGTGTTCCCTCCACTGAAGTTTGCACCTTAATTTATTGGGCCTTTCCATATCCTTCGCAGGATTAACCCAGTGGCTTACTCGTTGGACCTTCCTCCTAGTATGTGCAACTGTAATGTGTTTCATGTCTCCTTATTGTAATGGTTGGTCTTTAACCGCTTTACCACCTCTGTGCCACCTCCTCACCCTATACAGGTTGAGAACCATGAGGAGTATGAGGTACAATTCATTGTTGACTACCGTAGGTTCCGTTGGCGCATACAGTACCTGGTGCATTGGAAGAGGTACGGTCCGGAGGAACGCTCCTGGGTCTCATCCTTTGAGGTACATGCTCCTGCCCTCCTCCGTGATTTCCATAGACATTTTCCTCTCAAGCCTGGGGGTCCTCTGAGGGAGAGGGGTCGTTGAGGAGGGGGGTACTGTCAGGGCTGGCTCAGCCCTTCCTTCTCTGAGCTGGCCGCTCAGCTGTCGGCTAATTGCCAGCTCCCATCTCTCTCCATAGTTAACCAGCTGCTGTGGATCTGCTCGTCAGTCCTGCCTATTTTAAGATCTCCAGCTCACTTCATTCCTGCCTTCGCCTTGGTCACATCACAAGAAACCATTTCCTGAGTTCCTGTTTAAAGACTGGCTTTGCTGACATCCCTTCTGGCTCCTTATCCTGCTTGCTATTCCTCTACTTGTATCCTGACTTCTGGCCTGGCTGATTACGCAATCTGGTTACTGAACTCTGGCTTTGCTGACTACCCAATCCTGTTACTGGACTCTGGCTATGCTTTGACTACGCTTACTCTATTTACCTTTTTATTTTTATTAATAAACAAGTGTCATTTTACTGTACTTCTGTCTCAGTCTGGTTCATGGTTTCTGACATCAGGTCCATGCTCCTCCTGAGAAACCTTGTGACCGCTGCTTTGTCCCAGAGAGCCTCCGTACTGCACTCTTTTGGGCCATTTCCCAACAATCTGGTGGCCTAGTCTATGTGCTGATGTAACTGCCTTCGTGGCTGCCTTTTCAGTGTGTGCTCAGAGTAAGACTCCACGACACCTTCCATTGGGCCTCCTACAACCCATACCCAATGGAGAGAGGCCCTGGACCCACCTGTCTATGGATTTCATTGTGGAGTTACCCAACTCCCAGAGCAACACAGTTATCCTTATGGTGATTGACCGGTTCTCAAAGATGTGTCATTGTATTCCACTTAAGAAGTTGGCCACTTCTAAGGAACTGGCTTCCATTTTTGCTCGGGAGATCTTTCTCTTACATGGGCTTCCCAAGGTGATTGTGCACAGTTGGGAATTCAGCTTGCTTTCTCCTCTGCGTATCACCCACAATCAGTACTTGGAGCAAGTCCTACATTGCTATATTTCTGAACATCATAACAACTGGTCAGACCTATTACTGTGGGTAGAGTTTGCTCACAACAGTGCCTTGAATTATGCTTCCTGATTGTCCCTGTTTATGGCAAATTATGGTTTCCAACCTTCCATGTTGCCTGACTAGTTTGTTCCACAGAGTATTCCTGCGTTAGAGGAGCATCTCCGTGGTCTTTGTTCCACTTGGGCACAAGTCCAGGAGTCTTTGTGACATGCTAATGATGGGTACAGACTCCATGCTGACCGCAGACACCTGCCTGAGTCTTCCTGCCAGGTTGGGGACAGGGCCTGGCTGTCACCTCGCAACCTCCGACATCGTGTTCCCTCACTGAAATTTGCACCTCGGTTTACTGGGCATTTCCATATTCTTTGCAGGATTAACCCAGTGGCTTATGCATTAGACCTCCCTTCTAATATGCGTATTTCAAATGTATTTCATGTCTCCTTATTAAAACCTTTGGTCTAGAAGCACTTTACCACCTCAGTGCCATTTCCTCACCCTGCACAGGTTGAGAACCATGAGGAGTACGAAGTACAGTACATTGTTGACTCCCGTAGGTTCCGTGGGCACGTTCAGTATCTGGTGCATTGGAAAGGGTATGGTCCAGAGGAACGCTCTTGGGTCTCATCCTGGGACATACATGCCCCTGTCCTCCTCTGTGATTACCATAGACATTTTCCCCTCAAGCCTGGTGGTTCTCCGAGGGGGAGAGGCCATTGGGGCTGTACTGTTAGGACTGGGCTCAGCCCTTCCATCTCTGAGCTGGCCGCTCATCTGTCGGCTAATTGCCAGCTCCTATCTCTCCACAGTTACTCAGCTGTTGATGATATCCTCCTCATCAGTCCTGCCTACTTAAGCCGTCCAGTCTAGAGGATCTCTGCCTTCACCTTGGTCAATATCACAGAAACTATCTCCTGCGATCCTGTTCAAGAATTGCTTTGCTGACATCCCTCCTGGCTCCAGATCCCACTTGCTGTTTCACTACATTGATCCCTGACTTCTGGCTAGGCTGACTATCCGTTCCGGTTACTGAACTTTGGCTATGTTTTGACTACATTTGTTCTTTTTACTTTTATTATTAAACAAGTGTGATTTAACTGTACTTCTGTCTTGGCCTGATTTCATGGTTTCTGACACTAGCCTAGTCTCTAAATACTAACCTACTTGTTCTCTTCGTTCCTCTCAAGACCTTCTGCTCTCTAGGTCCCTCGTCACCTCCTCCCATGCTCGCCTCAAGGACTTTTCCAAAGTCTCTCCAATCCTATGGAATGCCTTACCCCAATCTGTCTGCTTATCTCCTACTCTATTAGCTTTTAGATGATCCCTGAAAACCCTTCTCTCCTACCCACACCTAACAACTCTATTTTCATTTTCTCCATCAGCTCGCCCCCACAGTTATTACCTTTTGTTCCAATTGACCCTTCCTTCTAGATTGTAAGCTCTAACGAGCAGGGCCCTCTGATCCCTCCTGTATTGATTTTTATTGCCCTCATGATGTAAAGTGCTGCGCAAACTGTTGGCACTATATAAATCCTGTATAATAATAATAATAATAATGTGGTGACTGTTTCAGCAGGGTGCAAGTGTTCCTACAAATGTGGGCACTGTTGAGGCAATGTTGCCTAACTATCATGTCTTTAAAGATGGGCAAACACCCGCTCACCCGTCCTGCGACCAAAGGATCAAGCGACCAGTTCCCCAAAAGGCCTGACTGGCCACCTTCTAACTGGATCCCTCTCAGACTGGATCAGCACACCGACCTCTGGAGCTGTGGCAGGATCAACACACTGACCTCTGGAACTGTGGCTGGATGGATCCCCTCCGTGGGTAACAGCAGCCCCTCAGATCATGTCTGTGTCTCTCTCACTGCCTCATCCACTGAGAATCTGCTCAGAACACAAAATGGAGTCTGTAGCCAGCCCTGTGTTCTGAAAACCCCTCTGGGATTTGTAATTTCTCCCAGTATACCTGTATCCCAGTCTATGGGGTCATTTTGTGAGGGAACTATATGTCCCAGAATCCATTGCAGCTCTTCCTGCAGTTCAGTACAATCTCTCCCATCGGCTGCTGTAAACGTGCTTTTAATTGGCTTTCTTCTTCCTGCCAATAGGGGCACAAGAGAGGCTACTGAATCACAGCTCTGTGTGTGTCAGCTCCTATTACAGTAAACTCAATCAATGAAAACAGAAAGAAGGAGGGGGTGAAAAAGCCCATGCAGACATGACAGCCAGCTCTCTCCCCTCTTTCAGGCTGGAAACCTGTGTACATGCAGCCATCTGTGCTAATGTAAATGCAGCCCATCTGTGATAATGTAAGTCTTTGGCTGCAATACCCGCTACATATAAAAATATGCATCTTACTGTAGATTTTCCCTTATTTGTTGTATATTCTTTGAATATAGCTCTTCGAGAGAGCAAAGATAAAACTTACCACCCATCAGACTGTTATTTATTCTTGTTTTTCTTTTGCGGCGTGCATTAAAAAAATATCCAGAATTGATTTAAGGTCCAAAAAAACAATGAACCTCTAGGAATTTGAAGAAACAGATAAACTTTGTTATTCAGCTTGGATATTTTTTATTATTCCGATTTAGGTAAATTGAAAAAAAACCTTAATATGTACAAAGTGTGTCATTGCATTCATTTTTAGCAGTTATATTTTTCTATGTTTTTTTTAATGTTTTTTTTTTCATTCGATTAGCAAAATAATTATTTATTTCAGTGTATTTTACAGGCTTCAATTTTATTCACATAAAAAGTTAAATATTCTCACCATAGCTGCATATCTATATCTATATTACAGACACAGATAACAGCTTAAAATGCCTTTTATCTTGTATTATAATTAAAATAAGCTATTGTAGCCTTCTGTCTTCATTCATTTCACCTTTTCTTAAAGCAACATTATACTGTATGAAGCTGGCCCATTTCACATGAAAAGAAGTGTACTACAGTAATTAACAATGTCTCACACCGAAGTTCGGAAATCATCTTACAAAATCTGCAATGAACTGATTGAATGCATTTCTTATAACAGTAGAATGGCTCTTTGATCATGGCAATGCAGCACAAAATCAAATAATTCCGTGATTTTCCTTGCATTCTATCAGCATGAACATGCAATGTCTGCAAAGTATATTTCACTACCAAATTATTTTGTTTTGCTATACAAATGGTGTGAAATGTTGTTGTTTCATATGATAGGTTTTCAGCTTAAAGGGGTGCAGATGGAGAATGATTGAGGAAAATGGTGAGACTGAGTGCTTGTCACTTAAAAAACAGTATCATTGTCACTATTCGTTTTTGATGGACCTTGCTTTCTTCAACATAATTGTAAAGTGGGCAGGGTTAAATGTATTTTATTCCTACATAAAACAGTGTAGAAAGTAGAGGATTCACTGAAAAGATACAAGAGATTTCCTTGTATTTCAAAAGCAAGTAATGGTACGGGATTAGATAGGTTCATTTATTTCATTTAGTGTTCTTTGTATGTATGTTTCTTTTTTTTCCGTTTCATTGTGTATCTGATAGTTATTCATGTATTGACATTTTTTTACATTTTATTTTACCTTTTCTCTAAAAAGTGCAAACATGATCACTTAAAATATGTACAAAGAGAGTAATGCAAGCATAGCTCCAATGTTAAAAAGCTAGTTCAAGTTTTCACCAAAAATGAAAAATATCAACAAACTCATAACACCCTTCTCACGGCTTCATTAGCAACCTTATTTGATACCCATATTCCAATTCCCTCTGATGCTGCTATAATGGTCTGACATTTAAAAAATTCCTGCTATATAGCAACATATTGTGCATAGTGTCAAGCTCCCATTGGTCAGAGCTTTAAAAGGTTTATCATTGTTCAATGAGGTTATATGGCCAGCGATGACCAATGAGTACTTGCCACTGATCGCATTATGCTTTTACACGGCCACTGTCACTGTGTATTAATGTTGCCAGGCAATTATACCTGCTGGAGAGGTCCATGAAGATCAAGATCATCTGGCAAGGAACCCTTCCCATGTTGAGGGCATGGAACCTGGTATGTTTCAGGAGTAGGGACCACAGGTTCACTGCCCCCCTTTCTTAGCCTGCCAGTGTTTTTAGCCATGTCCATTTCTTACCTGACTACAGAAAAATTCAACCTCAACTCCATAACATACTGTAAGGGAGGATTTGTTCTACAGTATAGACCCAGAGAAGAACTGAGTAGGCTGATAGCACTGCTTGAGAAATCATTTAAAGCCCACTTACACCAAATAACGAGATTTCACTGAAATTTACTCTAAGTGAAATCAGTCAATTTCCTGCTTTATTCCCAAAGGTCAGCAATCACTTTTTTCTTTTAAAAAAACTGTATCCCAAAAAAAAAAAAAAAATAGTCAAAGCAAATAGCTTTTCTACTTTACAAATTATAATGAATTTTGTGTAGAACTTAGTAATTGTCAATAACAGTTGTATTGACAGTTATGGGTATCAATTTTTTTTGCTATTTTGCAGGTACATGCAACTTTGAGGCTTCACATATTTTATAATTATTAACTCAACATGGTGTCATCTTTTAAAGTTATAAGTGTATAATGGGAAACAGTCACATCATTTATATTTATTTGATAATGTGAAATGTGAAGATTGTAATTTACATATGTGCACAGATTTATTTGTATTAGTTATTGAAAATATAACGGAATATTGTTTACTGTGGGTAGATCACTATCAAGTTATAGCACCACGTCCCTTGATTCATTGAGAACAATGGCAGCCTGAAAAGTCATACAGGGGGCTGCACATACAGGGGTTCTTCCAAAGAAGTGGGGTTCTTTAAATAAGTGGCACTTCTGCTCTGGCACCATACATCTGAACATTTTCTTCTCTCTTCACAGGTAAACCTGCATTTATACCTCCATATACCTTAAACTGAACATTGACTGACTGCTCAAATGCATATTTGGTAAACCTGCGTTTATATCTCCATAGACCTTAAACTGAACATTGACTGACTGCTCAAATGGATATTTGGTAAACCTACGTTTATACCTCCATATACCTTAAACTGAGCATTGACTGACTGCTCAAATGCATATTTGGTAAACCTGGGTTTATACCTCTATATACCTTAAACTGAACATTGAATGACTGCTCAAATACATACTGTATTTATTGGCGTATAACACTCACTTTTTCACCCCGAAAACCAGGTGCAAATAGCGTGTGCGTGTTATACGCCGATACTTCAATTTTAGCTGCCTCGGAGGGGACAGGGAGGGGGGCGGGACGAGCGCCGTCAAATTACATACAGTGAGAATCTCCTGTTTACTTGGCGGCCTCTGTAATAGGAAGTCCCGTCTCCTGGGCCGCCATTGGACCACTGTTCTGTCTATCATAGGAGATTCTCACTGTATGTAATCTGACGGCGCTTGTCCCGCCCCCCTCCCGGTCCCCTCTGGGCTGCAGATGGGCATCAATCAGGCTGCACTGAAGGCAATGGTGAGGCTGCTGCATTGATGGCAATGGTGAGGCTGCTGCATTGATGGCAATGGTGAGGCTGCAGATGGGCATTGATCAGGCTGTACTGATGGCAACGGTGAGGCTGCAGATGGGCACTGATCCTTATTTTGCTTCAAAGATACTTATTTAAAATTTAATTTTTTTCCTGAAACTTCCCTCTTAAAATTAATGTGCGTGTTATACGCCTGTGCGTGTTATATGCCAATAAATACGGTATTTGTTAAACCTGCGTTTATGCCTACATATACCTTAAACTGAACATTGACTGACTGCTCAAATGCATATTTGGTAAACCTATGTTTATACCTCCATATACCTTAAACTGAACATTGACTGCCTGCTCAAATGCATATTTGGAAAATCTGTGTTTGTCACCACTGTTTCAACTCCATCTGTAGCTATGCTCACATTATTTCAATGTTTATTTAGCCATTAAGTCTTACCTAAATTATGGGATCCCTTATCTTTACAATTTTGGCCTTTTAGTCCCCTTGCAGTTTGATTGTGGTGTGAAAGTTATGCTCTGCTAGCTGTGTTCCTAGTATCCCATCTTAATTGATTAATTGCCAGATTCTATCCACACCCAACACACAGTATAAAAACAAGGCCTTCTTTACGGGGGAACACATACAGGGGTTCTTCCAAAGAAGTGGGGTTCTTTAAATAAGTGGCACTTCTGCTCTTGCACTTCAGCGATTTGCACAAAGCAAACTACAGCAGACTGCAGATGACCTCAATTCCAAATTATCTCACCTTCTTCTCTGAAACATGCTCTCTTTACCTCTCCTCCTTTTCACAATTGCTGCCTCTCTCCTCAAACTCTCTTTTCTTCACCCCTCTGATCCACCCCACAATCTGTACATATCACCCTCACTTCTCCCCTCTCCCTATTACTGCACTCATCACTTCTTTCTAACTCTAAGCCCACTTGCTAACAAACCCCCCAGGATACTGAAACATGTCCCCTCATACAAATCATATTTTCATATTACCTCCCTTACTCTTCTGCTTTTCCTAACCGCTGGAGATGTTTCCCCAAACCCTGGGCCTCCCTTATTTAACTGTGCTCAACACACCCATCACCATCACCCTATACCCTCTGGCAGTAATCGCAATCTACACAAATTAGTCTCCATTCCTCTTCTTCCCAACGGCAGCCTCCCTCTCTCCTGCACCCTCTGGAATGGCCGCTCTGTCTGCAACAAACTCACTGCTGTTTATGACCTCTATGTCACTAATTCCTTTAATCTACTTGCTCTCCCCAAAACTTGGCTCCACGAATATTACACCCCTTCTCCTGCTTCCCTCTCCCAGGGTGGCCTTCACTGGACTCAATCCCCTAGGCCTAATGGACACAAGGGAGGTGGAGTGGGATTCCTCCTATCCCCCCAATGCACCTTCCAGGTTATTCATTCTCCTCTCTATTTTTCTCTCTCATCATTTGAAGCCCACTGTATATGTCTATTCTCTCCTACTTCCCTAAGAACTGCTGTGATCTACCAGCACCCTGGACCATTTAACAACTTTCCTTGATGAGTTTTCTGCCTGGCTACCCTACTTTCTCTCTTCGGAAATTCCCACAATCCTTCTCGGTGATTTCAACATCCCTGCTAATACAAACACTCCTGCTACTTCTAAACTTCTTAGTCTAACCTCATCATTTGACCTAAAACAATGGGTACAGGTTTCTACTCACTCTGATGGCAACACCCTTGACCTTGTATTCTCCTACCTATGCACTCCATGCAACTTCTCAAACAATTCTTTTCCTCTCTCCGGTCATCACCTTATTAGTTTCTCTCTCCCTCTATCTTCCACCACCTTTCCCTCCAATCGCCTAACCATCACCCGTAGAAATTTTCGCAACTTCACCTCCTCTCTCCTCTATTCTGCTACTGACCACCTCTATGACAAAATCTCCCCCTTGTCCTGCCCCAACCAAGCCACGTCCATCTACAATAAATCCATGTCCTCCACCCTGGACAAGGTCGCTCCCCTCACTACACGCAGAATCAGGCGTCGACCCCTACAACCCTGGCAAACAGTTGACACTAAAATTCTTAAAAATGTAGTCGTGCTCTTGAGCGTCTCTAGCACATGACTTATGCCCCGTACACACGGTTGAACTTTGTTCGGACATTCCGACAACAAAATCCTAGGATTTTTTCCGACGGATGTTGGCTCAAACTTGTTTTGCCTACACACAGTCGCACAAAGTTGTCGGAATTTCCGATCGACAACCACGCGGTCACGTACACCACGTACGGCGAGACTAGAAAAGGCCGGTTCAGAACCAAGCGCGGCACCCTTTGGGCTCCTTTTGCTAATCTCGTGTTAGTAAAAGTTTGGTGAGACACGATTCGCGCTTTTTCAGACTCGTGGCTTTCAGATCGTTTTCTGCCGTTCAGTTTGTGCTTGTGGGTTTGTATCTGCTCTTCAGTGCGTGCAGTCAGTTCGTATCAGAGTTTTCTGTGTGATCTTGCCTGCTCGTTGCTGTTTTTCAGGTCGCTCTTGACAGGCCTTGCTGTTCTTCAGTGCGTTCTGTTACTTCGTTCTGAGCAGCCGACCGTTTTATAGCCATGTTTCGTATGCGTACTCCTCGTAGAGTTCGTGCTGTGCGGGGGCTTGGTGTTGGGGTTCTGACCTTGACACAAGTCCAGTCCATGAACAGGGTGGGGAGGAGTTCATGGACCAAGAATTGGTTGCTTCAGCGTGACCAGTTCTGTCATATGCCTTTGCTCCGTGAGATCCGTGAGAATAATCCTGATGATTTCAGGAACTTTCTCAGGATGACGGACCCCGTGTTTCACCGTCTGTTGGCTTCGCTGACCCCCTATATTAGCAGGCAGGATACCTGCATGAGGCAAGCCATCACTCCGGAGCAGAGGTTGGTCGCTACCTTGCGGTATTTGGCCACAGGGAGAAGTCTGCAGGACTTTAAGTTCTCAACAGGCATCTCCCCCCAGGCTCTGGGGATCATTATCCCAGAGACCTGTTCTGCCATCATCCAGGTCCTGCAGAAGGAGTATATGAAGGTAAGATTTTTATCCTTTTATATCACATTTTATTGTATTGAATGTTTGATAATATATTGTATTTCTTCCCTCATTCCCTAATTACCATGATTGGAATATGCTGTGAATGTCCCCTTTGTTCTCACGCATGCTGGATTTTTATGTAATTATTATTTTATGTCCTTCATACATATTTGCCCTTCAATAACCTCTCCAGCATGGTGTCTCCTGCCCTATATTCACCTCATGTAGTCACTTAACAATGTATTTTATCAGCTCCATAGTAGTGCTTTACCCCAAACACCCCCTAAAATGTTTGGAAATGTTATTTTTGATTTAAATTCAGGCAGAGTGCCAGAGGCTTTTTTTGTGGTGTCCCCAAATTTTTTGTAACCCTCCCTCCTGCAACTGCTAAGTCAGCTGATCCCAATTCTCTATCCTCAATCATCTATCTGCTGACTTTGCCAAACCCATACACACTAAACCCATCTCTTTACTGGTCAGATTTATGGATGAATTCCCCAAAGCATGTAGTGCAAGGGCCTGCCTGTATACTTTCCAATGGTACTGTTTAAAGTTTTTGTATCCTACTATTATCTTGATAGGTAATATCAGAATGTTCAAATGTGCTCAAATGTGTACAGTGTGTATTTATATCTTTGTATTATGACACTGCTTACCTGTCCAGTGGTCTGCCAATAGTGTAACTAAGGAGGGGCTGTTCCAAGTAATACCCTGTATTTAGGCATTCATCTCTCAATGAAGTGAAGAGGGTTACCTGTCCAAGAGTTCCCCCCCCCTATAATGTTAGAAATGGCCCATGAGAGGGGGGAGGGGGAATATGATAGGTGTACCTTATACTTTGTTGTTGTTAAATTCCCCTTAGTAAATGCTATCTGGAGGTTGCCCCATAATGTTTGTGTATAATCTGCTTGCCATGTATCTTTGAAAAAATAGTAATGTTTATTGTTTTTTCCTCAACAGTTTCCTTCAACGCCACAGGAATGGCAGACTGTTGCCTCCCACTTTGCCCAGCGGTGGGACTTTCCTAACTGCGGAGGGGCAATTGATGGGAAACACGTCCACATCGTCCCACCACCCAACTCGGGGTCGTACTATTATAATTACAAGGGGTTTAATAGTATAGTGATGTTGGCGGTGATGTCGGCTAATTACGAGTTCTTGTATGTGGACGTGGGGAAGAATGGCCGGATGTCCGATGGTGGAGTGATTTCCCAGACGGAGTTCTACAGGCGTCTCCAGAATGGCAGCTTGGACTTGCCACCTCCAGAGGACAATGTTGAAGGTCTCCCATTTGTGTTCGTTGCTGATGAAGCATTTTCACTTGGGGACCACCTGATGCGGCCATTCCCGATGAGGACCCTCACCCCGGAACAGAGGGTTTTTAATTACCGGCTGGCCAGAGCCCGAAGAGTGGTGGAGAACACATTTGGAATCCTGGCCAGCCGGTTCCGATTATTTCTGACACCCATCCATATGGCGGAGTATAAACTGAACCATATAATACTTGCCTGCTGTGTTCTCCATAATTTTTTAAGAAAACATTCAGCCAACTATGCTGGCTCAGTTGGGCCTGAGGCCGGAATCCCAAATCCATCAACACTGACGGCACTTGAAAGTGGTCGTCCTGGCTTGCCCTCCCTGAATGCCTGTGATGTCCGGTTACGCTACCTGGAGTTCTTTGCGGGTAGGGGGGCTATCAATATGCCAGACAATCTGTGACACCTTTTTCAAATAAAAAACAACCAAAAGAAATTCTTTGTGGACATTTACTGCTTGTGTTTGTTTTAGCTGACCCTGACAGAAATGTGTTGAGTGCAGAAAATGTCGTGATTGGGTAACTTTATAAAAAACACTGTTGGCTGGTACTTCCTAAATGCAAAAACACATTTCACTACACTTTGCACTTGCAACTGCACTGAACCTGCACTTGTAGTGCAAAGTTGATTTGCCCTTAGGAAATAACCCCCATTTTTGCATAAAACAGCAATTACATCACCCCAAAAGTGTTGTAGTGTTGAGACAATAATCCACACATTCTTGAGTAAGGCACTTTTTTATACCTGCACAATCACATGTGCATTTACGAAAGGTTTTTAAAACAAACCAACATGTTTGTTGTATAACAATGTTTGCAGTAGCATTATCAAAACTCGAAATATCCATTTCAGATAAAACTGGCCTGTGTAAAACCAACAAGAAAGCCAAAAAACTTGAACTTACAAAGTTCACATATGGTAAAACCTGAAGGCTATATCAGGCATCAGTATTTAGGAACTGGGTTTGATATAGCGTTCAGATGGGGGGAAATCACCCCTGGAAAAGCCAAATTTGGAAGATGCACACCAATTTACGAATGTCAACATGTGCTATCTGCCATCAGGGGGGGATCAAGGGACGTGTTTTGGGGGAGCAAGCCCTTCCTCAATGCTACTTTATAATTGAGGAAGGGGTTGCACCCCCAAAACGCGTCCATTGATCTCCCGTGATGGCAGATAGCACATATTGGCACACTGTGTGCATCCTCCAAATTTGGCTTTTCTAAACATTGAAAAAATTTTGGTAAGATTGGACGATAAAACAGGTGATTTTGTGGGGTTTAAATTCGCCCCAAAACATCAATGATGTTATTTTTTTTTTTAATAACATCACTGATTTGTTGCTGGATGTTTTGCAATTGGAGATTACACCCCATGATCTCCCCGATCAGTATCTGGGCACTTTCAGATGTAAAGCGTTCTGGATCACGATCACCTAAAAAGAGATAAAGAACAAAAAAAAAGGTCTCAAAAATCTGCCACCATCCATCTCTTTTACCTGAGCCTGTGGTCGCAGACACTCACCTGTTGTGGTGCCAATCTCCACCACATCTTCTTCCTCCTGCTCTTCTTCTTGGGTTGGTATTTCCCCTTCTTCCAGGGGGGGGGGTCTCTGGTCTCCTGGGATGAGGGGTGTCCGAGTCTTTTCTCCCCTATGTAAAACAAAAATGGTATAATTAGCACACAGATATTTGATAGCAGAACTAGAAATAGGAAACATTGCTTGGAAGTGGGGTACAATTGTCTATTTTAGCCGAGATCCAAGATGTATATTTTTTATTGCCCTTTGTCAAGCTGCAATACTTTACCTGTTTAGTACAAGCTTCACAGATGTAGCCCCCCCTATAGTATACACTGGAGCATCAGTGTGCCCCCCCTAATAAAAATGGTGTTCTTGTGTCCCACACTAGTGCTCCAGTGTCCAGATGTGAAAACAGCTGCTCAGTGTCCTCTCCTTACACACAATCTAGTTTGCATTTCATTCTAGTAACAAACCCATCTACACAAACAAATATTTGGCATCCAAGTAGGCCCCCAAAAATGTGTGAAAATGCATATGGCCTAAACAATGGTGTTCTAGAGGCCGAAAGAAAAATGTTTGATACGAACAAATAATGGGCCCATGAACATTAAAGTTGACCTTTTTAAACGTTACAATTAATAAAAGCATATGGAGCAGAAAGAACGTAATAAAGACAGAAAGAATAGGAACACAGCACAACTACTTACTTTTTTGCAGCACTCTCCGGATCTTTCGGTACTGCTCTGGCTCTCTCAACTTCAGGTCCGACCACCGCTTCCTGAGCTGATCTTTAGACCTTCGTACACCGAAATTCCGCTCAAGACTCCTGACCACTTTCGCCATGATTTTGGCCTTTAGGATGTTGGGGTTGGGGTAAGGCCCATATTTTCCGTCATAGTCGGACTTCTTCATGATGTCGACCATCTCCAACATCTCCCCAAACGACATATTTGTGGCCTTAAAACGTCTCCTTCTGGATCGGGACGTGCCTGGATCCGGGCTTTCCTCCTCCTCCTCCTCCTCGTTGCTAGAATTAGCACGCACCTGTTGTAACTTCGCCATCATGCTCTTCCCCCACTGCGCTGAACAAAAAGGGGCGGGGAATACACTAGAAAGAACGTCAGGGGCGGGCGGAGTTACACGCATGTGCAGTGTGTATAAAGCGTAACACGCGTGCGTATTACGTACGATCTGTGAGCGGAGGAAGGAGCATTGGACGCGCCGATCGTAATAACGAAGGTAAGAGACAAACTTGTGCCTATACTGCTTCTAGATTGAGGCCTATATTGTAACAAGATTAGGAGAGTTTTGTGTGACATTAGGCTTTGTCTTGTGTTGTGTCTTGCAGTGAACATGGATATCTTAATGAAAGACAATGACTTCATGTCAGTATTCATAGAGATGCTAAGTGAGCTGCCCCGTCTGTGGGAGATTACCCACCCCCATTTCAAGAACCAAGCAAAGAGGAAGGCAGCACTGGAGCAATTGTGTAAAATTGTGAAGCAGGTGACCCCCACGGCAGACATCACCTATTTAACCACTTCAGCCCCGGAAGGTTTTACCCCCTTCCTGACCAGAGCACTTTTTACAATTCGGCACTGCGTCGCTTTAACTGCTAATTGCGCGGTCATGCAATGCTGTACCCAAACGAAATTTGCGTCCTTTTCTTCCCACAAATAGAGCTTTCTTTTGATGGTATTTGATCACCTCTGCCGTTTTTATTTTTTGCGCTATACACGGAAAAAGACCGAAAATTTTGAAAAAAAATGATATTTTCTAGTTTTTGTTCTAAAAAAAATCCAATAAACTCAATTTTAGTCATACATTTAGGCCAAAATGTATTCGGCCACATGTCTTTGGTAGAAAAAATGTCAATAAGTGTATATTTATTGGTTTGCGCAAAAGTTATAGCGCCTACAAACTAGGGTACATTTTCTGGAATTTCCACAGCCTTTAATTTATGACTGCCTATGTCGTTTCTTGAGGTGCTAAAATGGCAGGGCAGTACAAAACCCCCACAAATGACCCCATTTTGGAAAGTAGACACCCCAAGGAATTTGCTGAGAGGCATGTTGAGCCCATTGAATATTCATTTTTTTTGTCCCAAGTGATTGAATAATGACAAAAAAAAAAAAAAAATTACAAAAAGTTGTCACTAAATGATATATTGCTCACACAGGCCATGGGCATATGTGGAATTGCACCCCAAAATACATTTAGCTGCTTCTCCTGAGTATGGGGATACCACATGTGTGGGACTTTTTGGGAGCCTAGCCGCGTACGGGGCCCCGAAAACCAATCACTGCCTTCAGGATTTCTAAGGGCGTACATTTTTGATTTTACTCCTCACTGCCTATCACAGTTTTGAAGGCCATAAAATGCCCAGATGGCATAAAACCCCCCCAAATGACCCCATTTTGGAAAGTAGACACCCCAAGCTATTTGCTTTGAGGCATGTTGAGTCCATGGAATGTTTTATATTTTGACACAAGTTGCGGGAAAGTGACAATTTTTTTTTTTTTTTTTGCACAAAGTTGTCACTAAATGATATATTGCTCACACAGGCCATGGGCATATGTGGAATTGCACCCCAAAATACATTTAGCTGCTTTTCCTGAGTACGGGGATACCACATGTGTGGGACTTTTTGGGAGCCTAGCCGCGTACGGGGCCCCGAAAACCAATCACTGCCTTCAGGATTTCTAAGGGCGTACATTTTTGATTTTACTCCTCACTACCTATCACAGTTTTGGAGGCCATGGAATGCCCAGGTGGCACAAACCCCCCCCAAATGACCCCATTTTGGAAAGTAGACACCCCAAGCTATTTGCTGAGAGGCATGGTGAGTATTTTGCAGCTCTCATTTGTTTTTGAAAATAAAGAAAGACGAGAAAAAAAAATTTTTTTTTTCTTTTTTCAATTTTCAAAACTTTGTGACAAAAAGTGAGGTCTGCAAAATACTCACTATACCTCTCATCAAATAGCTTGGGGTGTCTACTTTCCAAAATGGGGTCATTTGGGGGGGTTTTTTGCCACCTGGGCATTCCATGGCCTCCGAAACTGTGATAGGCAGTGAAGAGTGAAATCAAAAATTTACGGCCTTAGAAAGCCTGAAGGCGGTGCTTGGTTTTCGGGGTCCCGTACGCGGATAGGCTCCCAAAAAGTCTCACACATGTGGTATCCCCGTACTCAGGAGAAGCAGCAGAATGTATTTTGGGGTGTAATTTCACATATTCCCATGGCATGTTTGAGCAATATATCATTTAGTGACAACTTTGCGCAAAAAAAAAATTAAAAAAATAAAAAATTGTCTCTTTCCCGCAACTTGTGTCACAATATAAAATATTCCATGGACTCGACATGCCTCTCAGCAAATAGCTTGGGGTGTCTACTTTCCAAAATGGGGTCATTTGGGGGGGTTTTGAACTGTCCTGGCATTTTATGCACAACATCTAGAAGCTTATGTCACACATCACCCACTCTTCTAACCACTTGAAGACAAAGCCCTTTCTGACACTTTTTGATTACATAAAAAAATAATTTTTTTTTGCAAGAAAATTACTTTGAACCCCCAAACATTATATATTTTTTTAAAGCAATGCCCTACAGATTAAAATGGTGGGTGTTTCATTTTTTTTTTTTCACACAGTATTTGCGCAGCGATTTTTCAAACGCATTTTTTGGGGAAAAAACACACTTTTTTAAATTTTAATGCACTAAAACACACTATATTGCCCAAATGTTTGATGAAATAAAAAAGATGATCTTAGGCCGAGTACATGGATACCAAACATGACATGCTTTAAAATTGCGCACAAACGTGCAGTGGCGACAAACTAAATACATTTTTAAAAGCCTTTAAAAGCCTTTACAGGTTACCACTTTAGATTTACAGAGGAGGTCTACTGCTAAAATTACTGCCCTCGATCTGACGTTCGCGGTGATACCTCACATGCATGGTGCAATTGCTGTTTACATTTGACGCCAGACCGACGCTTGCGTTCGCCTTAGCGCGAAAGCAGGGGGGACAGGGGTGCTTTTTTTTTTTTTTTTTCTTTATTATTATTATTTTTTTATCTTATTTTTAAACTGTTCCTTTCATTTTTTTTTTTTTAAATCATTTTTATTGTTATCTCAGGGAATGTAAATATCCCCTATCATAGCAATAGGTAGTGACAGGTACTCTTTTTTGCAAAAATTGGGGTCTATTAGACCCTAGATTTCTCCTCTGCCCTCAAAGCATCTGACCACACCAAGATCGGTGTGATAAAATGCTTTCCCAATTTCCCAATGGCGCTGTTTACATCCGGCGAAATCTAAGTCATAAAATGCTCGTAGCTTCCGGTTTCTTAGGCCATAGAGATGTTTGGAGCCACTCTGGTCTCTGATCAGCTCTATGGTCAGCTGGCTGAATCACCGGCTGCATTCTCAGGTTCCCTGTTGAGACAGGAGAGCCAGAGAAAAACACGGAAGACGTTGGGGGGGGGCATTCCCTCTCACTGCTTGTAAAAGCAGTCTAGAGGCTAATTAGCTGCTAGGATTGCTTTTACATGAAAGCCGATCGCTGGCTGAAAAGAATGATACCAAGATGATACCTAAACCTGCAGGCATCATTCTGGTATAACCACTCAAAGTCGTGAATGGCGTACCTGAAGACAAAAAAATGGTTAACAATAAAGCACAGTGGGGGCGTGGCCTGATGAGGCATGTGAGCAGACCTGCTGCACGGAGCTCCCGCTGAGAATCCTGTCTAATATCCTTTCCTCACCACCGAAATCGCCCGTTTTTGCCCCAAAGAGCTACCTGGTACCTCCTGGAGACATCCGGAGCTGACAGGTGATCGATTGGTGCTGATGATGACCCGGGGGAACCGAATGGAGACCGAGGCCTGGGAGTCCCAAGCTGACCAAGATGGCGCCGGCCGGCCTCAGCCTCCTAAAGCACAGCGCAGCCTGGAAAAGAAATCCGAACAGGGGGGTAAGTCCAGCAAACTCCCTAAAGGCAAGGAACAACCCAGGGACATGCTTTATTATACTCAAAAGCTGGCCGGACATTCTAATTCCCCTCTGCCTGACTCCCCCCAGCCTAACAGGGAAGATACAAGCATGCTAGATGACACAGTGCCATTAGATCTGCAGCAGGATCTCATGTCTGATCCATCTGACTCCCCCTCAGAAGACAGTGTACAGCCTTCTTTGAGTGAAATCCTGCATGCTGTGCATAAATGCACTGCCTCAGTTGATGATTTGAAGGAGAAATTTGGGGGCCTGAAAGAAACAGTATCTCTTATGCGCCAAGATTTGCAAAAAATCAGGGAAAGAACCACAGCAGTGGAGGGCCGGGTGAGTGACGTGGAGGACCAGTTGCCCCCCCTTCACAGAGATGTCAGGATGGCCACACAAAACGCCTTTCAAGCCCTTAATAAAACTGACGAAATCGAGAACCGTCTGCGACGCAATAATGTGCGCATAGTGGGACTCCCTGAAAAAGTGGAAGGACGTGACCCCACTACTTTCATTGAGGAATGGCTGCAGGAAGTCTTTGGCAAAGAAGCTTTCTCTCCCATCTACACAGTGGAAAGGGCCCATAGAGTACCCCCACGCCCTCTTCCCCCTGGGAACCCCCCAAGATCAATGCTGGCCAGGCTCCTGAATTACAAGGACCGTGAGGTGATACTGAAACTGGCCAGGGAAAAAGGCAGCATTAAACACAATGGCACTAAAATCTCTTTTTACCCGGATTTCTCCACCGAGGTACAACGCAGGAGGTCAAAATTTATGGAAGTGAAAAAGAGGCTACAAAGGCTGCAGCTATCCTACGCAATGATGTTCCCGGCTAAGTTGAGAGTAACGGCAAACGGACAGAACCACTTTTTTGAAAATGCGCAAGATGCAACATCATGGTTAGACCAGAATGAGCAAGATATACGCCACCAGGGTCGTGAAGAAAGAGCCGGATAAACCAGAGAGGACAGAAGAAATGCGAGAGAAAGCAGGGCGTCCATTTTCCTGTTTATGTTTTTCAATCAGAAGAGGAACTTTACCAATTGCATACGCAGCGAGTGACTACCACTGGAAATATTGTTATATTTTTTTCATCCAGTTATTTCCACTTGAAGCACAGACCCTCACAGGGGACGTCACCGTGCAGAACAAGTAGAAGATACTTGAAGCCATGGGATACATGGCCAATGTTTCATTGCTCTGTTGGCATCCACAATCAGGACAGACCACGTAGCCCGCAGTTTCGGGACGGCTCTGAAGGTATGCGCCACAGCGTGGCGGGACCCAGGGCCCTCAACACAGTCTGTTCCTACTTTTGTTTTGTTTTTTTCACTGTTTTGCTGCGCAGTTGCGCGAGAATATCCACCCTTCCAGAACACCTAGCTTCCATTGGGACAACCTTTTATTGAAAAAATGTTTTTTGATGCAACACATTCTAATGCTCATGGGTAACCATATAACCAGATCAGCTCTGACTTCCAGAAGAATCTCCCTTAAATGTATTTTTGAATATGTGCAATGGTATCCACGCCCATAGTATCATGGAATGTGCGCGGAGTGAATGACCCTTTAAAAAGGGTCATGATCTCCTCTGGTTTGCGCAAGTTCCATCCGGCTATTATTGCCCTTCAGGAGACACATCTCCTGAGGGATAATGTGGGCTGCCTGCAGTATGCCTGGGTGGGCAAATCCTATCACTCCACTCACACCGCCTACTCTCGTGGGGTGAGTGTATTGATACACAAAGCTCTGGCATACCAGGAACTGGACTCGCTAGTGGATAGTGCTGGCAGATATGTTTTCATTTACTGTAAACTGTATACCTTAACACTGATTATAGCCTTTATATATATCCCACCCCCCGTTTTCACGGGAGGTACTACAGCTTTTGCTGATGTACCTGGCGGGCAAACCTGATGTCCCACTGTTAATCATGGGAGACCTTAACTGCTACCTTGACCCAAAATTGGATAGGCACCCCCCAGTCCATTCTCCTGGGGGTGGGAGGGGCACGGCACTCAGCCGCCTAATTACGGAACTGGGCTGGACAGATTTTTGGCGCATTCGCAACCCTAATATAAAGCAGTTTTCATGCTTCTCCAAAACTCACGGATCCCTGTCCCGTATAGACCTTAGTATAGGCACTCCTAATTTGCTAGAATACATCTCTAAGATAGAATACTTCCCTCGGGGAGTATCTGACCATTCACCTGTGGCTGTATGGCTGAGTGCCCAACCTCCTACCTCACTACCTAAGGCGCCATGGAAACTCAACGCCTTCTGGCTGAAACTATTTAACTCCCCAGAACGAATTTCTAATCAAATAGAATTATTTTTCAACTCCCATAAACACTTAACAGATACAATTCAAACATGGGAAGCCTTTAAGGCATACCTCAGGGGAATATTTATTGCTGAAATAGCCATGGTCAAGAGAAATTCCTCGGCACTACTGGAACAGGTTGGAGATCAGGTGCGCCAGTTGGAGCTTGCCTATGTTACTAACCCTACAGAGTCTGCGAGGGAGGCGTGGATTTCGGCCCAGGATTCACTGGACCGCTTGAGATCCTCCGCCGCAGAACGCAAAAGGTTCTTTAGCAAACAGGCATTTTATGAAGAAGGGGAAAAAACGGGACGCCTATTGGCAAAAATAGCCAGGTCCCAGCAGCTGTCTCCAACGGTCGGGGCGATTCGCACGACCGGTGGAAAGGTAGTTAATGGCCTGGATCAAGTTCTATCAGAGCTAACATCCTTTTACAAGGATCTTTATGGAGCGAGGGATGACTACACGGATGGTGAGCTAGAGGCATACCTTTCAGGAATTGATCTGCCCTCTCTATCTGAAGAGGCTAGGCAATCACTGGAAGCACCCCTGACGTTGGAAGAGCTACAACATGCGGCATGTTCCTTCCCTACGTGCAAGGCTCCTGGGGAGGACGGTATCCCCATGGAGGTTTTCACCCAATATGGTGAGTTGATAATGCCGCAGCTACTAGAAGTGTTTAATGACTCGCTTAAAAAAGGCAGCTTGCCGACCTCCATGACTAGAGCCAATATAATTTTATTGTTGAAACCTGGTAAGGATCCGGTTGACCCGGGCTCATACAGGCCTATTTCGCTACTGCAAAGTGATGTTAAAATCCTGGCTAAGGCCCTGGCGCTTAGGGTCAACCGGTTCATTGACTCCATAATACACCCCGACCAGGCTGGATTTATGCCGCAAAAGTCCACTGCCACCAACCTCAGACGCCTATTTTTAAATATGCAGCTGCAGCCAGATAATGAAGGAAGCAGGGCTCTGCTCTCCCTGGACGCCAATAAGGCGTTTGACAGTGTAGGTTGGAGATACCTATGGGCGGTACTATCAAAGCTTGGGTTTGGAAGTCCCTTTATAGCATGGGTCAAACTGTTATATGCTTCCCCAAAGGCGACTATCAGGATGTCAGGCAGGATGTCACATGCGTTTGCTCTGGGCAGGGGCACAAGGCAGGGATGCCCCCTGTCTCCCCTACTCTTTGCCATCGCCATCGAGCCGTTGGCGGCTGCGGTAAGAGCTAGTCAGCAGATTACGGGCTTTAAATATGGGAACCTCCACGAAAAGATTATGCTGTATGCTGACGACATGATGCTTTTCCTGGGGGATACCACAGCGTCCTTAGCGGAGGTGACAAGAATCATCACTGGGTTCGGTTATTTTTCTGGCCTGACAATTAATTGGTCTAAGTCAGCTTTGATGTTGCTGGACGAGGGGGGTGAGGTGAATCTACCGGACTCCTGCTCGGTTCCGGTAACGTCATCATTCAAATACCTAGGCATACAAATTTCACCTAAAATAGCGGAATACTGCCCCCTAAACATACACCCCTTGCTATCCAGATTTAGAGACAAAATCAACACATGGAACAGGCTCAAACTGTCACTAGCGGGCAAAGCAAATTTAATAAAAATGATTTTAATGCCGCAATTACTTTACTTTTTACACAACTCCCCAATAGTAATACACTTAAAGATTTTTAGGGTGGTTAACACTCTCTTCCGCAAATTGCTGTGGAATTCAGGCACACCAAGAATTAAGCTGGAACAGCTGCAACACCCTAAGGACAGCGGAGGGCTGGCAGTACCCAACCCTTGGCTGTACTACATAGCAGCTCAGTTGCAGCAGTTGGTGGGCTCCATGAACCGGGACCCTCCTAGCTCATCGGCGCAGTTAATGCTGATTGGGACAGGAGCGGAAACAATCCCGCTAGGCCTTGAGGCCCAATTGTTTCACAAATCCAATAAACTAACGCCCACTCTTACTTTAATACAGAAAGTCTGGAACAAGGGAAGGCAGCTGCAGGAGGTAACAGGCTTCACAGAATACAGCCCAATATGGGGGAATCTTTCATATGTAGAGCTAGCAAAGCTGCAACAGGGTCCCAGATGGCGCTCATTTGGTATTATCCTTTTATCCCACATATTTAGCAATGGCAAGCTGCTGACGTTCTCAGAGCTACAAAATAAATACAACCTCCCAAATACCATGTATTATTCATATATCCAACTCAAACACGCGTGGACACACAAGGAAGTGCTACTCCCTGGACATTGTCCACCACCCCTATCTTTCATCTGATACAGTCCAGCACAGAAACTAAAGGTTTTATTTCATATTGCTATCAAATGCTACTGATGCAACTTTTGAAAACACACCCGCCCAGGGCACCGTCCCTATGGGAGCAGGACGTAGGCCCAATTACGGGAGATCAATGGGAAGAAATTTTACAATCTGTTAATATATGCTCTCTCAACGTAGCCCAAAAGGTATCCCAACTGTATATAATACTTAGAGTGCATTACACCCCACTTAAACTATACAATATGGGCAGGAGGACTGATCCTTTATGTAGCAGATGTGAGCGGCATCAGGGGGACCTCATTCACCTACTGTGGAGATGTCCAAAACTCCATAGGTACTGGAGTGAGGTTATGGAAACACTTAACCGAGTGTTCCAGACCACCATTCCCCTTGACCCAATTCACTGCATCCTAGGAGTCCTAGAGGATATTGTCCCGGAAGAGATGACTAGAATAGCACTCACTAGGGCACTATTCCAGGCACGCAAACTTATACTGCTTGGCTGGAAATCGACCTCGCCACCATCAGTGAAATCATGGATTACTCATATGGGCAACACCTTAATTATGGAAAAACACATTTACCAACACAGAGGCAGCTCCAATAGATTCGAAAGGATCTGGGCACCATGGTTAGACACCCCTGGACTGAGTCCTAGGGAGCTGGTAATGTCCAGACTAATGCAATGTCTCGGGGGGGGCCCATGAGGTTTTATTGATGGTTAGTGACCATAAAGTAATAGAGCATTGAAATATTTCAGGATTTTTGGTGATAAATGATGATTGGAATGTAATAGTAAATAATGATATGTTGTTGCATGATGTATGTACAATGGAAGCTATGTATGGAAATTTGTTCAATAAACACCTTTTTGATTTAAAAAAAAACAATAAAGCACAGTAAACGGTAAGGTATAAAAAATTGCATACCTGAAAAACAAACATGATAAAACATAACAACAATAAAACATTGCAGAATAGAATACAGTAAAAAAGAGCAGAACAAGAGAGAGAGAATAGAGAGAGAGAACAATAAAACGACAACTATTTTTTTTTTATTTTATATTTTTGTGGTTTTTTTTTTTTTTTTTTTTACACTTTTTTTTGTAACTAACTTTTATAACTGTAACCGATTCCAGGTTCGGGTCTCTCAAAATGCGATGGCATCTTGGGAGACCCTGTGAAAGTGTGCCTAGTCTGTGCAATGCTGTACCCGACGCTAATACTCAACTAGTGAATGGTAGCGTTCAAAACATTCACCAATGCAAAGACCAGGATTGTCAGGACAGGAGGGACAATAATAGCAGGTGTCACGCCTATATCCGCGCTTGCTGCAGACACAACATCTTTTTTGGGGGGGTTCGCTGGGTAGGGGTACTCGGGAGGACATAAAGAAAATGCCTCTCATGCAGCCGACTGCATTTGGTTGGGGATGTGAATGGGGGAAGTACGGGCGCTGCAGAAGCGGTGGGTTCCCAATTAGGATTGGCGAATGCAGCAGGAAGGGCACTATGGGCACGACGGGCCTGTGTTTGTCTTTTTGGTGGCAGCGGGACACTACTTGTGCTTGCCACCTCACCAGCTTGAACTGCACTTATGGGACTCGCCACGTCACCAAGTGTTACTGCAGTGCTGGTTTGACTACGACCGGGGTGTACTAGGCTGCTGGTGCTTGCCAGTTCACCAAAACGCTACCAAAAAAACTGTTAGCGATCGCAGGGATCAGGCCTGACTCTGTGAACGCTGCAGTTATGCGTTTAGTGTTTTGTAAGTGTCAGTGATCGATCGATACTGCACTTGGGTGGGCTGGGCTGGGCCGGGCGGAGGGGCAAAACGCAGGTGCTAGCAGGTATCTGGGCTGATCCCGCTAACACTGCGTTTGTGGGAACCCTAAACTGCTGGGGACTCTAGTATAGATCTGATCGGATCAGATATTGATCCGATCAGATACTATACCACTAAGGGAGGTGTACGGTGCGTGCATGGGTGTTAGCGGTACTGGCGCTAACCTGACGCTGCCTGGGGCTGGTGCTTGCCAGTTCACCAAAACGCTACCAAAAAAACTGTTATGCCCCGTACACACGGTCGGACATTGATCGGACATTCCGACAACAAAATTCTCGGATTTTTTCCTACGGATGTTGGCTCAAACTTGTTTTGCCTACACACGGTCGCACAAAGTTGTCGGAATTTCCGATCGCCAAGAACGCGGTGACGTCAAGCACGTACGACGAGACTAGAAAAGGCCGGTTCAGAACCAAGCGCAGCACCCTTTGGGCTCCTTTTGCTAATCTCGTGTTAGTAAAAGTTTGGTGAGAGACGATTCGCGCTTTTTCAGACTCCTGGCTTTCAGATCGTTTTCTGCCGTTCAGTTTGTGCTTGTGGGTTTGTATCTGCTCTTCAGTGCGTGCAAGCAAGTTCCGCGTGACTTTAGTCACTGTATTCTTGTTCGTTCGTTACTGGTTTTCAGGTCGCTCTTCACAGGCCTTGCTGTTCTTCAGTGCGTTCTGTTACTTCGTTCTGAGCAGCCGACCGTTTTATAGCCATGTTTCGTATGCGTACTCCTCGTAGAGTTCGTGCTGTGCGGGGGCTTGGTGTTGGGGTCCTGACCTTGACACAAGTCCAGTCCATGAACAGGGTGGGGAGGAGTTCATGGACCAAGAATTGGTTGCTTCAGCGTGACCAGTTCTGTCATATGCCTTTGCTCCGTGAGATCCGTGAGAATAATCCTGATGATTTCAGGAACTTTCTCCGGATGACGGACCCCGTGTTTCACCATTTGTTGGCTTCGCTGACCCCCTATATCAGCAGGCAGGATACCTGCATGAGGCAAGCCATCACTCCGGAGCAGAGGTTGGTCGCTACCCTGCGGTATTTGGCCACAGGGAGAAGTCTGCAGGACTTGAAGTTCTCGACAGGCATCTCCCCCCAGGCTCTGGGGATCATTATCCCAGAGACCTGTTCTGCCATCATCCAGGTCCTGCAGAAGGAGTATATGAAGGTAAGATTTTTTTCCTTTTATATCACATTTTATTGTATTGAATGTTTGCTAATATATTGTATTTCTTTCCTCATTCCCTAATTACCATGATTGTATTATGCTGTGAATGTCCCCTTTGTCCTCATGCATGCTGGATTTTTATGTAATTATTATTTTATGTCCTTCATACATATTTCCCCTTCAATAACCTCTCCAGCATGGTGTCTCCTGCCCTATATTCACCTCATGTAGTCACTTAACAATGTATTTTATCAGCTCCATAGTAGTGCTTTACCCCAAACACCCCCTAAAATGTTTGGAAATGTTATTTTGGATTTAAATTCAGGCAGAGGGCCAGAGGCTTTTTTTTGTGGTGTCCCCAAATTTTTGGTAACCCTCCCTCCCCCCAACTGCAAAGTCATCTGATCCCAATTCTCTATCCTCAATCATCTATCTGCTGACTTTGCCAAACCCATACACACTATACCCACCTCTTTACTGGTCAGATTTATGGATGAATTCCCCAAAGCATGTAGTGCAAGGGCCTGCCTGTATACTTTCCAATGGTACTGTTTAAAGTTTTTGTATCCTATTATGATCTTGATAGGTAATAGCAGAATGTCCAAATGTGCTCAAATGTGTACAGTGTGTATTTATATCTTTGTATTATGACACTTCTTACCTGTCCAGTGGGCTGCCAATAGTGTAACAAAGGAGGGGCTGTTCCAAATAATACCCTGTATTTAGGCATTCATCTCTCAATGAAGTGAAGAGGGTTACCTGTCCAAGAGTCCCCCCCCTATAATGTTAGAAATGGCCCATGAGAGGGGGGGAGGGGGAATATGTTAGGTGTACCTTATACTTTGTTGTTGTTAAATTCCCCTTAATAAATGCTATCTGGAGGTTGACCCATAATGTTTGTGTCTAATCTGCTTGCCAGGTTTCTGTGAAAAAATAGTAATGTTTTTTTTTTTTTTCTCAACAGTTTCCTTCCACGCCACAGGAATGGCAGACTGTGGCCTCCCACTTTGCCCAGCGGTGGGACTTTCCTAACTGCGGAGGGGCAATTGATGGGAAACACGTCCACATCGTCCCACCACCCAACTCGGGGTCGTACTATTATAACTACAAGGGGTTTAATAGTATAGTGATGTTGGCGGTGGTGTCGGCTAATTACGAGTTCTTGTATGTGGACGTGGGGAAGAATGGCCGGATGTCCGATGGTGGAGTCATCGCCCAGACGGAGTTCTACAGGCGTCTCCAGAATGGCAGTTTGGACTTGCCACCTCCAGAGGACAATGTTGAAGGTCTCCCATTTGTGTTTGTTGCTGATGAAGCATTTGCGCTGGGGGACCACCTGATGCGGCCATTCCCGATGAGGACCCTCACCCCGGAACAGAGGGTTTTTAATTACCGGCTGGCCAGAGCCCGAAGAGTGGTGGAGAACACATTTGGAATCCTGGCCAGCCGGTTCCGACTATTTCTGACACCCATCCATATGGCGGAGTATAAACTGAATCATATTATACTGGCGTGCTGTGTTCTCCATAATTTTTTAAGAAAACATTCAGCCAACTATGCTGGCTCAGTTGGGCCTGAGGCCGGAATCCCAAATACTTCCACAATGACGGCACTTGAAAGCGGCCGTCCTGGCTTGCCCTCCCTGAATGCCCGTGATGTCCGGTTACGCTACCTGGAGTTCTTTGCGGGTAGGGGGGCTATCAATATGCCAGACAATATGTGACACCTTTTTTAAATAAAAAACAACCAAAAGCAATTCTTGGTGGACATTTACTGCTTGTGTTTGTTTTAGCTGACCCTGACAGAAATGTGTTGAGTGCAGAAAATGTCGTGATTGGGTAACCTTATAAAAAACAGTGTTGGCTGGTACTTCCTAAATGCAAAAACACATTTCACTTCAAGTGCACTTGCAACTGCACTGAACCTGCACTTGTAGTGCAAAGTGTATTTGCCCTTAGGAAATAACCCCCATTTGTGCATAAAACAACAATTACATCACCCCAAAAGTGTTGTTGTAGTGTTGAGACAATAATCCACACATTCTTGAGTAAGGCACTTTTTTATACCTGCACAATCAAAATGTGCATTTACCAAAGGTTTTTAAAACAAACCAACATGTTTGTAGTATAAAATGTTTGCAGTAGCATTATGAATAATCAAAATATCCATTTCAGATAAAACAGGCCTGTGTAAAACCAACAAGAAAGCCAAAAAACTAGAACTTACAAAGTTCACATTAGGTAAAACCTGAAGGCTATATCAGACATCAGTATTTAGGAACTGGGTTTGATATAGCGTTCAGATGGGGGGAACTCACCCCTGGAAAAGCCAAATTTGGAAGATGCACACCAATTTACGAATGTCAACATGTGCTATCTGCCATCAGGGGGGATCAAGGGACGTGTTTTGGGGGAGCAAGCCCTTCCTCAACGCTACTTTATAATTGAGGAAGGGGTTGCCCCCCCAAAACGCGTCCATTGATCTCCCGTGATTGCAGATAGCACATGTTGGCACACTGTGTGCATCCTCCAAATTTGGCTTTTAAAAACATTGTTAAAATTGAAAATACTGAAAACCGGTCATTTTGTGGGGTTTAAATTCGCCCCAAAACATCAATGATGTTATTATTTTTTGTAATAACATCACGTATTTGTTGCTGGATGTTTTGCAATTGGAGATTACACCCCATGATCTCCCCTATCAGTATCTGGGCACTTTCAGAAGTAAAGCGTTCTGGATCCACAACATCACGATCACCTAAAAAGAGATAAAGAACAAAAAAAAAGGTCTCAAAAATCTGCCACCATCCATCTCTTTTACCTGAGTCTGTGGTCGCAGACACTCACCTCTTGTGGTGCCAATCTCCACTACATCTTCTTCTTCCTCCTGCTCAGCATCTTGGGTTTGGGGTAGTTCCCCTTCTTCCAGAGGGGGGGGGTCTGTGTTCTCCTGGGATGAGGGGTGTCCAAGTCTTTTCTCCCCTATGTAAAACAAAAATGGTATACTTAGCACACAGATATTTGATGGCAGAACTATAGAAATAGGAAACATTGCTTGGAAGTGGGGTACAATTGTCTATTTTAGCCGAGTTCAAAGATGTCTTTTTTTTATTGCCCTTTGTCAAGCTGCAATACTTTACCTGTTTGGTACAAGCTTCACACATGTAACCCCCCCTATAGTATACACTGGAGCACCTGTGTGCCCCCCCTAATAAAAATGGTGTTCTTGTGTCCCACACTAGTGCTCCAGTGTCCAGATGTGAAAACAACTGCTCAGTGTCCTCTCCTTACACACAATCTAGTTTGCATTTCATTCTAGTAACAAACCCATCTACCTAACCAAATATTTGGCATCCAAGTAGGCCCCAAAAAAATGTGGGAAAATGCATATGGCCTAAACAATGGTGTTCTAGAGGCCGAACGAAAAATGTTTGATACGAACGAATAATGGGCCCATGAACATTAAAGTTGACCTTTTTAAACGTTACAATTAATAAAAGCATATTGGAGCAGAACGAACAGAATAAAGCCAGAAAGAATATAAACACAGCACAACTACTTACTTTTTTGCAGCACTCTCCGGATTTTTCGGTACTGCTCCAGGTCTCTCAACTTCAGGTCCGACCACCGCTTCCTGAGCTGATCTTTTGATCTTCGGACCCCGAAATTCCGCTCGAGACTCCTGACCACTTTCGCCATGATCTTGGCCTTTCGGATGTTCGGGTTGGGGTAAGGCCCATATTTGCCATCATAGTCGGACTTCTTCATGATGTCGACCATCTCCAACATCTCCCCAAACAACATATTTGTGGCCTTAAAACGTCTCCTTCTGGATCGAGACGTGCCTGGATCCGGGCTTTCCTCCTCCTCCTCGTTGCTACAATTAGCACGCACCTGGTGTGACTCCGCCATCATGCTCTTCCCCCACTGCGCCGAACGAAAAGGGGCGGGGAATAGAATAGAAAGAACGTCAGGGGTGGGCGGAGTTACACACATGCGCAGTGTCTATAAAGCGTAACACGCGTGCGTATTACATACGATCTGTGAGCGGAGGAAGGAGCATTGGACGCGCCGATCGTAAGAACGAAGGTAAGAGACAAACTTGGGCCTATACTGCTTCTAGATTGAGGACTATATTGTAACAAGATTAGGAGAGTTTTGTCTGACATTAGGCTTTGTCTTGTGTTGTGTCTTGCAGTGAACATGGATATCTTAATGAGAGATACTGACTTCATGTCACTATTCATTGATATGCTAAGGGAGCTGCCCTGTCTGTGGGAGATTACCCACCCCCATTTCAAAAACCAAGCAAAGAGGAAGGCAGCACTGGAGCAATTGTGTGAAATTGTGAAGCAGGTGATCCCCACGGCAGACATCACTTATTTAAAGATCTTAATTGGTTGCCTGAGGAGCACATATCTGAGGGAGCGCAAGAAAGTCCAGGATTCACAGAGATCCGGAGCAGCAGATGACATCTATGTTCCCAGGATGTGGTACCATGACAGGCTGCACTTTCTGGCAGGCCAGACTGAACCCAGGCCATCCCTCTCAAGTCTTCCTTCCACGCTTCCTTCCCCCCCGGCTGAGGCTTCTGACGCCCAACCTGGGCCTTCCAGGCCACATGTGGAGGAGCCCAGATTGAGCCAGGTATAGCATTCCTCTAAATATTTCTGCTTGTCCAATCAATGATGTTACCTAGATGTTAGTTGGGAGTACTAATTTATGATTGTGATTGATGATGCAAAAACTAAAACCATGTCCCTTTTTCATACACAGGGAAGTCTCAGCCAGGAGGTGGCTGATCTGCAGGTCCCTCCACCCACCCTGAAAACAGAAAGTGGCATTAGGAGGTGTAGCCTAGAGGAGGCGGCTATCAGATTTTTTTGGAGGGCTACAGAGGTCCTGGGAGCACCACACACCAGGCAGGAGAACCTTGCGGCATTCATTGCCTATAAAATGCAGAGCATGGAGGAGGGCCAACAAGCCAGGTGTCAAGCCCTCATTTCAGAGGCTCTGGAGAAAGGTGTGAGGGGACAACTTACACCTCACACACAGCTTTGGGATGGTCCTCCTCCTCCTCCTCCCTCTCCTCCAGGTCCTCCCAGTCCTCCTCCAGGTCCTCCCAGTCCTCCTCCAGGTCCTCCCAGTCCTCCTCCTCCTCCAGGTCCTACTCCTCCTCCTGCCACATCTCCAACTGCACAGCCACAGCCCGGAAGGAAGTGTGAAAGGAAGACCAGACAGTGATTGCCCTGGGTTCATTCTGGTAGGCCAAAAGATGCAGCCTCTTGTGGTACCACAGCCTGGGGACACACATGTCATCTGCTGCTATCCAAGTCTCTGTGAATCCCGGACCAGACTGCCCTCCCTTATATATGGACTCCTCAGGCCACCAATTTTGAGGTTTAAGAATTGATGTCTGCCCTGGGGGTCCCAGGCTTCACTAATTTCTGCTGTTGATCCAGTGTTGCCTTCCTCTTTGTTTGGTTCTGATACCTTAATAAAGGATTTTTGTTTTGAATTCTACTCTCCTATGTGTTTTACTTCAAAAATGATGGTTTGTTTGTGAGGATTCAGGTACATTGCAAATATACAATGTGAAATGAACAAGGGACACCAACAACAAACAATCTCCTGGAGATTAAATAATAAAAGATATCAATGGTGTTGGGGTAACTTGCCACACAAAACACACACAAAAATATTCTGGAGTAAAAATAAAAATAACATTGAACAAAGATCAGCCTTGGAAAAAATCCAAACATTAAAGGAAAAAAAAGGCTTAAAAACCAAAAAAAAAATATCAAAAAAATATAAAACTGTCAGATGTGACAACTAATAACAATATATTGAGGGAATCCCACTAAAAAAACACAAATCAAACTTTGTGAGAAGTGTGTGTGAATATGAGCAGCAAAACCACTTAATTCTTGTCACATTATAAAGAAGAAGAGAGTGCGCTGTATTAAACCATTTTTTACATTGCAGCGTGACGAAAGTGGTGTATCCATTGCGAACGCTAAGTTTACCAGAACGAGCTGTCCCGTGTCGGAATTTCTTCAGAGCATGCGTGGCACTTTGTGCGTCGGAACAGGCCACACACGGTCGGAATTGACGCGATCGGATTTTGTTGTCGGAAAATTTTATCTCCTGCTGTCCAACTTTGTGTGTCGGAAAATCCGATGGAAAATGTCCGATGGCGCCCACACACGGTCGGAATTTCCGACAACACGCTCCGATCGGACATTGTCCATCGGAAAATCCGACCATGTGTACGGGGCATTAGCGATCGCAGGGATCAGGCCTGACTCTGCGAACGCTGCAGTTATGCGTTTAGTGTTTTGTAAGTGACAGTGATCGATCGATACTGCACTTGGGTGGGCTGGGCCGGGCGGAGGGGCAAAACGCAGGTGCTAGCAGGTATCTGGGCTGATCCCGCTAACACTGCGTGTTTGGGAACCCTAAACTGCTGGGGACGCTAGTATAGATCTGACCGGATCAGATATTGATCCGTTCAGATACTATACCACTAAGGGAGGTGTACGGTGCGTGCGTGGGTGTTAGCGGTACTGGCGCTAACCTGACGCTGCCTGGGGCTGGTGCTTGCCAGTTCACCAAAATGCTACTAAGAAAACTGTTAGCAATCGCAGGGATCAGGCCTGACTCTGTGAACGCTGCAGTTATGCGTTTAGTGTTTTGTAAGTGACAGTGATCGATCGATACTGCACTTGGGTGGGCTGGGCCGGGCAGAGGGGAAAAACGCAGGTGCTAGCGGGTATCTGGGCTGATTCCGCTAACACTGCGTTTTTGGGAACCCTAAACTGCTGGGGACACTAGTATAGATCTGATCGGATCAGATATTGATCCGTACAGATACTATACCACTAAGGGAGGCGTATGCTGCGTGCGTGGGTGTTAGCGGTACTGGCGCTAATCTGACGCTGCCTGGGGCGACGCATATCACCGCCGGGCGATCAGGGGGCTAAACCTTTATTCGGTAATAAACGGCGGGTGCCCTGACACTATAAAAAATAAACGAACTAACCAGCGTCACCCGTAACAGTTATACGGTGATCAGTGGTGAAAGGGTTAACTAGGGGGCAATCAAGGGGTTAAAACATTTATTAGATAGTATATGGGGGTCCCTGACGCTATAAAACGCTGACGGCGAACCTAAATATTTACCTCCCTAACTAGTGTCACCAGCGACACTAATACAGCGATCAGAAAAAATGATCGCTTAGTGACACTGGTGACAGGGGGTGATCGAGGGGTTAAAACTTTATTAGGGGGGGGTTAGGGGGGTACCCTAGACCTAAAGGGGGCCTAACACTCACTGCCCTAACACTGTAACTGTCACAAACTGACACCATGCAGTAATCAGAAAAAAAAAAAAAATACTGCTTGCTGTCAGTTTGTGACAGGGGGGGGTGATTGGGGGGGATCGGGGGGCGATCGGGGGGGGGATCGGGGGTGTAAAGTATGCCTGGCATGTTCTACTGTGTGTGTGTGTTGTGCACTTACATGTCTTCTCTCCTCGGCGCTGGAACGGAAACTGCCGAGCCGAGGAGAGATGACATCACATCCTCTGCCTGTGTGAAACTACACACAGGCAGGGGAGGATTCCGATTGGCTGGAAGCGATCGCGAGGGGGGGCCACGATCGGATGGTCTCCCCCTCGCCTCCCGACGCTCCCAGTCAAATGCCGACCGCCGCTGGCACCGGGGGGGGTCCGATTGGACCCCCCGCCCGCGGGAGGCAGATCACGTACAGGTACGTGATTCTGCCTGCCCGTGCCATTCTGCCGCCGTATATGTGCGTTAGGCGGTCGGCAAGTGGTTAAAGATCTTAATTGGTGGCCTGAGGAGCACATATCTAAGGGAGCGCAAGAAAGTCCTGGATTCGCAGAGATCCGGAGCAGCAGATAATATCTATGTCCCGACGATGTTGTACTACGACAGGCTGCACTTTCTGGCAGGCCAGACTGAACCCAGGCCATCCCTCTCCAGTCTTCCTTCCACGCTTCCTTCCCCCCCGGCTGAGGCTTCTGATGACCAACCTGGGCCTTCCAGGCCACATGTAGAGGAGCCCAGATTGAGCCAGGTATAGCATTCCTCTAAATATTTCTGCTTGTACAATCAATGATGTTAACTAGATGTTAGTTGGGAGTACTAATTTAGGATTGTGATTGATGATGCAAAAACTAAAACGATCTCCCTTTTTCATACACAGGGAAGTCTCAGCCAGGAGGTGGCTGGGCCGAGCCGGCTGGCTGATATCAAGGTCCCTCCACCCCCCCTGAAAATAGAAAGTGGCAGTAGGAGGAGTACCCTAGAGGAGGCTGCTATAGCATTCTTTTGGAGGGCTACAGAGGTCCTGGGAGCACCCCACACCATGCAGGAGAACATTGCTGCCTTCATAGCCTATAAAATGCAGAGGATGGAGGAGGGCCAAAAAGCCATGTGTGAGGCCCTCATATCGGAGGCTCTGGAGAAAGGTATGAGGGGCCAAATTACACCTCACACACATCTTTGGGAGGGTCCTCCTCCTCCTCCTGCAGGTCCTCCTCCTCCCTCTCCTCCAGGTCCCCCCAGTCCTCCTCCAGGTCCCCCCAGTCCTCCTCCTCCTCCAGGTCCTACTCCTCCTCCAGGTCCTACTCCTCCTCCTGCCACATCTCCAACTGCACAGCCACAGCCCGGAAGGAAGCGTGGAAGGAAGACCAGACAGTGATTGCCCTGGGTTCAGTCTGGTCGGCCAAAAGATGCAGCCTCTTGTGGTACCACAGCCTGGGGACACAGATGTCATCTGCTGCTATCCGGATCTCTGCGAATTCTGGACCAGACTGCCCTCCCTTACATATGGACTCCTCAGGCCACCAATTTTAATGTTGAAGAATTGATGTCTGCCGTGGGGGTCCCAGGCTTCGCTAATTTCTCCTGTTGATCCAGTGTTGCCTTCCTCTTTGTTTGGTTCTGAGCCCTTAATAAAGGATTTTTGTTTTGAATTATACTCTCCTATGTGTTTTACTTCAAAAAGGACAGTTGGTTTGTGAGGATTCAGGTACAATTCAAATATACAATGTGAAATGAACAAGGGACACCAACACCAAACAATCTCCTGGAGATTAAATAATAAAAGATATCAATGGTGTTGGGGTAACTTGACACACAAAACACACACAAAAATATTTGGGAGTAAAAATAAAAATAACATTGAACAAAGATCAGCCTTGGAAAAAATCCAAACATTAAAGAAAAAAAAAGGCTTAAAATCCAAAATAAAAAAAAATAAAAAATATAAAACTGTCAGATGTGACAACTAATAACAATATATTCAGGGAATCCCACTAAAAAAACACAAATAAAACTTTGTGAGAAGTGTGTGTGAATATGAGCAGCAAAACGATTTCATTCTTGTCACATTATAAAGAAGAAGAGAGTGCGCTGTATTAAACCATTTTGAACATTGCAGCGGGACGAAAGTGCTGTATCCATTGCGAACGCTAAGTTTACCAGAACGAGCTGTCCCGTGTCGGAATTTCTTCAGAGCATGCGTGGCACTTTGTGCGTCGGAACAGGCCACACACGGTCGGAATTGACGCGATCGGATTTTGTTGTCGGAAAATTTTATCTCCTGCTGTCCAACTTTGTGTGTCGGAAAATCCGATGGAAAATGTCCGATGGTGCCCACACACGGTCGGAATTTCCGACAACACGCTCCGATCGGACATTGTCCATCGGAAAATCCGACCGTGTGTACGGGGCATTAGTCTCTCAAAGACTTCAACCAATACAAATCTGCCCTCCAAAAATACTATTCTTTCCTCCACACTGCCAAGCAAACCTATTTTACAGCTCTTATTAACACCTTCTCATCCAGTCCCTGTAAACTATTCTCTACCTTCAACTCTCTACTTTGTCCTCCACCGCCTCCACCCACTGACTCACTCACTGCCCAGGAGATCGCTTATCACTTCAAAAACAAGATCAAGATACAATCCGCGATGAAGTCTCCACTCTACAGGTATCTCCCCCAGCTAAGACCCCATGTCAACAGGTACAACTGACACTCCCTCTATTCACATCTGCTACTACAGACGAAGTTGCTAAACTCCTTTCTATCGCCCACCTAACCACTTGTCCCCTAGACCCTATTCCCTCTCATATGCTGTGGTTGTCCTCTGACTCCATCCCACACTCTCTAACTCACATCTTCAATCTCTCCCTCACCTCTGGCATCTTCCCCAATGCTCTAAAGCATACACTGGTCACCCCCATACTTAAAAAGCCGTCCTTGGACCCTACCAATCTTAACAACCTATGCCCTATCTCCTTGCTCCCCTTTTCCTCTAAACTCCTTGAACGCCTGGTTTACAACCAACTGAGTGACCACCTCATTAAAAACAACCTTCTTGATCCCCTTCAATCTGGATTTCGCCCTCAGCACTCCACAGAAACTGCTCTTTTAAAACTCACAAATGACCTACTAACTGCAAAAACCAATGGACACTATTCTGTACTCCTACTTCTGGATCCTTCAGCTGTCTTTGACATGGTTGACCACCCCCTCTTCCTCAAAATACTTTACTCCCTCGGTCTCCGTGACTGTGCTCTTCAGTGGCTCTCATCCTACCTATCCCAACACACCTTCAAGTGTCACTTACAATTCTACTTCCTCCACTCCTCTTCCCTTCTCTGTCGGGGTCCCCCAAGGTTCTGTTCTTGGACCTCTTTTATTTTCAATCTACACCTCTTCCCTGGGTCAGCTGATAGCCTCTCACGGCTTTCAATATAATTTCTACGCTGATGACACACAAATCTATCTCTCCACCCCTCAACTCAGTCTCCTCACACATCACTAACTTACTAACTGACATATCTGTATGGATATCACACCACTTCCTCAAACTCAACTTGTCCAAAACCGAGCTTATAATATTTCCTCCCCCACGTGCCTCTTCCCCTGACTTGTCTGTCAAGAGCAATGGCACAACCATCCACCCATCCCCACATGTCAGGGTACTAGGTGTTATCCTGGATTCTGAACTCTCCTTTCGGCCCCACATCCAATCACTTTTCAAAGCTTGCCGCCTCAACCTCCACAACATCTCTAAACTACGTCCCTTTCTAACCAATGAAACCACAAAACTCCTGATTCACTCCCTGGTTATCTCTCGCCTCGACTACCGCAACTCCCTCCTCATTGGCTTACCTTTAAATAGACTATCCCCCTTCAGTCCATCATGAATGCTGCTGCCGGACTCATCCACCTTACAATCCGCTCAGTGTCTGCTACCCCTCTCTGCCAATCCCTCCATTTTCCTGCCACTCGCCCAATGAATTAAATTCAAAATACTAACAATAAGTTACAAAGCCATCCACAACTCTGCCCCCAGCTACATCACTAGCCTAGTCTCAAAATACCAACCTAATCACCCTCTGTTCCTCCCAGGACTTCCTGCTCTCTAGCTCCCTCATCACCTCCTCCCATATCGCCTCGCCTCCCGAGCCTCGCCATCCTCTGGAATTCCCTACCCCAATCCGTCAGACTGTCTCCAAATTTATCCACTTTTAGGCGATCCCTAAAAACTTTCCTCTTCAGAGAAGCCTATCCTGCCTCCATCTAACAACTGCACTATTTTCTCCATTAGCTCATCCCCCACAGCTATTACCCTTTTGTATAACTTGACCCTCCCTCCTAGATTGTAAGCTCTAATGAGCAGGGCCCTCTGATTCCTCCTGTATTGAATTGTATTGTACTTGTACTGTCCTCCCTAATGTTTTAAAGCGCTGCGTAAACTGTTGGCGCTATATAAATCCTGTATAATAATAATAATAATAATTATAATAAAAAGTCCCATACACATCTATTGTTGTTACTGAAAATATAATGTGATACATGTAAAATGTAAAGACTGCATTTTGTTTCTGTACACTAAAATTTTTTTTTGTGTATTTGTTAATGAAAATATGATTTATTAAATGTACACAAATATTGTGCAATATACAAAATTGCAACTTTCACAAAACATACTGTATATAGTTTAGGGGTTTGACTACATTTTAATTTCAATAATGCACATTTTAGTATGCATGTGAAAAATGCAGAAAATTGGTCTGGCAGTGAAAGTGTTAAGACTCTGTATATTGCATGCCTGGTGGTTTTGTCAGGCAGCTCAAGCATCTTGTATATCAAATTAGCTCACAAAATAATACTTGAAAGCACTGAATTAAAACTGCACTCAAAATGTAATTACCTACAAAGGGAGGAATAATGTCAATAATCTGAACAGACAAACTTTTTTACCATGGTTTTCAGCATTTAAAATATTTCTGTGAATGATGAAAGCTATGTTAGGAGCTAACAATATTAAGCATTTAAAGTGTTACAGAGGCAAGCGTGGTTTATATCTAATACTTTCACTCAATTCTTTAGAGGCCGATAATAATTTATTTTTCAGGGTTGAGAATGGCAAATAACTGACTTCCAAATTGTGCTCTGAAGTAACTGCTGGCGAGCTTAACATTACAAAAAAGCAACCAATAGTGCACAAAAGATTAATAAAAATGACAACTGTGCCTGTTTGCTATGTGAATAGGAAACTGATAAGATTATGGTCTTTGATGCAATTGCTTCTGATATTCCTTTATTTCAATCATATAGTCCACTATGAGCAATTTATGTCTCAAATGTGCAAATTCAATTTTGTGTCTTTAATTTCCACTTTTATGATACCAATTATCATTGCTTTTTTAGATAGCACTTTATAATATCCAAACTATCACCACCCCTTCATCTACATTAATGAGAATAACATTAGTCTTGAATAGAAGAATAAAGCTAGGCTACAGTAAGCCAAAACATAGCAACAGCTTAGCTGGTAAAAAGGGCAGATTAAGAAACAGTGACACTATGATCTTGCCCAATGATATAAAAACACATTCAACTGATGACTGAAATAAGAAAATGGATGTGCAAAGGGTTAATAGAATTGGGATCATACATTAGTTAAAATTGAAATCTTAGTACTAAATCTAAAAGTCTTAGCAAGTGTCAGTTTATCAATCAAATTTATCCAGGCTAAACATATTGGATGGACCATAGGAGCCAGGAAAGACTAAAGTAACCCATCATATAAGTAAGTCTTTATAAGCTAACACACCAAACTACTAACAAGTGTCAGAATAAATATTTATGACTTTGTCCCTCCATATGCTAGATGACATGTTTCAAAAGAAGAGAGGGTGGGCAGTATGCTTGCTGCTACTGCAGTCAAAAAAAGACCCTTCAGCTGAGTTGCACCTTTATATAAATCGCTCACTGTTAAGATTTTAGCACAATTCACCATGCCCCATCCACGAGTCTGTAGCACTTCTCCAACTGCTTCTGTCTGTCCCATATTAGCACAATATGTCCAAATATGCTGCAGTCAAAAAATGACCCTTTAGCTGAACTGCAGCATTTTATAAAAACCTCACTGATAAAGTATTTACACAAGGCACCATGCCCCACCCCCAAATCTGTAGCTCTTCAAAAACTGTGTCTGTGCCCCATATTGGTACAATATCCAAATATGTCAGTATATGCTAAAAGCAAATATATGGCATTTTGCACAGTAGAGTAGAGACTGGCCAGAAAGGGATCATTGTGACACATTTGGCCAACTTGAACATACAATAATGAGCACCAGGGTTCAGACCAAATTTCAGCCGTTTGGGGTTGCGCGAATGGCTGCAGCAGGAAATACATTTAGCAGCAGTAATACTACTGCTGCTAAATGTGACACATTCCTTTTCAGGGTCGTTAGGGAGCCAGCATCCTAACAACCAATGACATATCCTTACCTGGCTCATTTAGATGTCCCCCAGGGATTCTAGGCTTACCGGTCAATATAAACAAAGGTCCAGGAATAGCCCCCTATTCAAAAAAAAGTGATTCCAGACCCTTCAAGTCTGGCATGGATTTTTAAGGGGTCCCACTAAAAAATGATTGTGTACCCCCATAGTTCATATGTACATGTTCATATTTTGTCAATGACTTCACCTGGAACCCCACCCCTTTGTTTACGTTTAGCAATGGGTCTCAAGAGCTGTTATTTTTCAATAAGTTAGTAATGGGATTGGATGTGACAGCTGGTCTGTGTTTTTTTTTCTTTCAGCAGGTCAGTAGTAGGGATGAGCCGAACACCCCCGGTTCGGTTCGCACCAGAACATACCAAACAGGCAAAAAATTTGGAAGAACACACGAACACCGTTAAAGTCTATGGGACACTAGCATGAAAAATCAAAAGTGCTCATTTTAAAGGCTTATATGCAAGTTATTGTCAGAAAAAGTGTTTGGGGACCGTGTCCTGCCCCAGGGGACATGTATCAATGCAAAAATGTTTTTTAAAAACAGACATTTTTTCGAGAGCAGTGATTTTTTTTAATGCTTAAAGTGAAACAATAAAAATTTAATATTCCTTTAAATATTGTGCCTGGGGGGTGTCTATAGTATGCCTGTAAAGTGGAGCATTTTACCCCATGTTTGGAACGGTACCACAGCAAAATCATATTTCTAAAGGAAAAATTGTCATTTAAAACTGACCGCGGCTGTAATGAATTGTCGGGTTTCGGCAATATAGATAAAACTCATTGAAAAAAAGGGCATACCCCCCAGTCCATTACCAGGCCCTTTGAGTCTGGTATGGATATTAAGGGGAACCCCAAACCAAAATTTACAAAAAAAAAGGCTTGGGGGTCCCCCTAAAATCCATACCAGGTCCTTCAGGTCTGATATAGAAATTAAGGGGAACCCTGCACCAAATTTTTAAAAAAATGGTGTAAGGGTCCCCCCCCCCAAAATCCACACCAGACCCTTCAGGTCTGGTATGGATTTTAAGGGGAACCCTGTGCCAAAATAAAAAAAATGGCACAGGGCTTACCCCCAAAATCCACACAAGACTCTTATCCGAGCACGCAACCTGGCAGGCCTCAGGGAAAAAAAGGGGGACGAGAGAGCGCCCCCCCTCCTGTACCGTACCTGGCCACATGCCCTCAACATGAGGAGGGTGCTTTGGAGTAGTCCCCCAAAGCACCTTGTCCCCATGTTGATGGGGACAAGGGCCTCATCCCCACAACCCTTGCCCGGTGGTTGTGGGGGTATGCGGGAGGGGGGCTTATCTGAATGTGGAAGCCCCTTTAACAAGGGGACCTCCAGATCCCGCCCCCTATGTGAATTGATAACAGGGTACATTGTACCATTTCACATAAAAAGTGTCATGATGGTAAAAAAAAGACAAGAGGCAGCCTGGGACAAGTCCTTTATTAAAAAATAAAAAAATTAAAATGTCACGCAATGTAAATCCACGTCGCCCAACGGACCAAAAAAAAAAAATAAAGCCTTGACTGTTCCACCTCCATGGGAGGCTCCACGCCACCCAATGGACTGAAAAAGAAAAAAAAAGCCTTAATTGTTCCGTTAAGGAACTCCCGCCGACTGACATTTCTTCTGGGTGACAGTTCTTAAATAGCTGAGGGCTGGGCCACCCGGTGAAGTAAATGGGTGACCCCATCCCCTCTGATGCCACGGGGGCTTCCCCGTGGCTTCCTCATGGCGTCAGAGCGGTGGGGTCACCCGTTTACATCAACGGGTGGCCCCGCCCTCAGATGTATAAGAACTGTCACCTGGAAGAAGCGTCATTCGGTGTGAGACTCCCATGGAGGTGGAATGGTTGCGGCTTTTTTTTTTCTTTTTCGGTCCGTCGGGTGGCATGGATTTACATCGTGGGACATTTTTATTTTTTAATAATGGACTTATCCCAAGCTGTCTCTTGTCGTTTTTAGCATTTTTGACACTTTTTTGTGAAATGATAGGGGTACCCATTACGAATTCACATGGGGGCGGGATCTTGGGGTTCCCTTGTTAAAGGGGGCTTCCAGATTCCGATAAGCCCCCTGTCCGTATATCCCCACAACCCCTGGGCAAGGATTGTGGGGATATGACCCTTGTACCCATCAACATGGGGACAGGGTGCTTTGGGGTCAGACCCCAAAGCACCCTCCCCATGTTTAGGGCATGTGGCCTGGCACAGTTTAGGAGGGGGGGCGCTCTCTTGTCCCCCCTCTTTTCCTGCAGCCTGCCAGGTTGCGTGCTCAGATAAGAGTCTGGTATGGATTTTGGGGGGACCCCTAATTCATTCTTTTTTTAATTTTGGCACAGGGTTCCCCTTAATTTCCATTCCAGACCTAAAGGGCCTGGTATGGGTTTGGGGTGGACCCCCATGCAATTTTTTTTTAATTTTTGGTTCAGGGTTCCCCTTAATATTCATACCAGACCCAAAGGGCCTGGTAATGGACTGGGGGGGAACCCATGCCATTTTTTTTTCAATGAGTTTTATCTATATTGCAGAGACCCGACAATTCATTACAGCCGCGATCAGTTTTTAATGACAATTTCTCCTTTAGAAATGTCATTTTGCTGTGGTACTGTTCTAAACATGGGAAAAAATGTGCCACTTTACAGGCATACTATAGACACCCCCCCAGGCATGATATTTAAAGGAATATTTTATTTTTATTGTTTCACTTTAAGCATTAATAAAATCACTGCTCCTGAAAAAACAGACCTTTTTAAAAAACATTTTTGCATTGATACATGTCCCCTGGGGCAGGACCCAGGTCCCCAAACACTTTTTCTGACAATAACTTGCATATAAGCCTTTAAAATGAGCACTTTTGATTTTTCATGTTAGTGTCCCATAGACTTTAACAGTGTTCCTGCGGCTTTTGAATTTTCCCCGAACACAGCATATTGTTTGGTGTTCGCAGAACATCTGAACAACCAAAGTTCGACTTATGCTCGGGCCAAACCCTTCGCCCATCTCTAGTCAGTAGGTGTAGGGGACATTTTTGAGGGTATCTTGTCAAAAAAGTATATGTTTAAAAGGGACTTCAAGATAAGTCCTCTGTAGGCCCCCACAAGCGTAGGACCAGTGTAGAGGGGAAGGGGTCCTTATCCTCATTACTGTTGGGATAAAGTACTTTTCCAGGAGGTCCTCCCTGTCAATATACCCTGTCCATGTTAAGGGCATGTGGCCTGGTACAGTTCAGGTGGGGGTGGACCTCCCCTTGTTTGGCCTTCTAGGCTACATGCTCAGATAAGGATCTGGTATAAATTTTGGTGGGAACCCAACACTTTTTTTTTTGAGCTCCCGAACTTCAGTAAGGTTTGACAAATCTGCCCATAACCAAACCGAGGTATGTTTGGTTCATCACTGATTGCAAATAGGAATAAGCCTAATGTACCAACATTTGGTTTGATGCACAGTAGGTTGTACATGAACGCAGTTCAAATCCTGAATCTGAATACCACTGAAGTCAATGGGAGACAAATCTTAGAAATCAGTAATGCCCATTTTCAGGGTTTATAGACATGAGATTGTCAAACAAATGGCATGGAGAGCTGGACAGTAACCTGGGAGATATGTTCTTGAGGGGGAGAGGGTCTTTTCAGGTGGCTTAAAGGGCAAAGTTGAAAATACAAAGAACCATACATTTTTTTTTTCTTGTTTGACTCCAGTTTCCTTCAACACCACAGGAATGGCAGACTGTGGCTTCCCAATTTGCCCAGCGGTGGGACTTTCCTAACTGCGGAGGGGCAATCGATGGGAAGCACGTCCACATCGTCCCACCACCCCATTCGGGGTCATACTATTATAATTACAAGGGGTTTAATAGTATTTTGTTGACGGCGGTGGTGTTGGCGACATATGAGTTTCTGTATGTGGACGTGGGGAGGAATAGGTGGATGTCGCATGGTGAAGTATTTGCCCGGACCGAGTTCTATCGACATCTCGAGAGTGGTGACTTGGGATTGCCACCTCTGGAGGAGAACGTGGAAGGACTGCCATTTGTCTTCGTCGCAGATGAGGCATTCGGTCTGGGTGACCACCTGATGAGGCCATTCCCCCAGAGGACCCTCACCCCGGAGAAGAGGGTTTTTAATTACCGGCTGGCCAGAGCCAGAAGAGTCATGGAGAATGCCTCTGGGATACTGGCCAGCCGGTTCCACCTATTTCATACAGCCATAAATATGGCAGAGTACAAACTAAATCACACAATTTTATGTTGCTGCATCCTGCATAACTTTTTGAAACGCAATAATCCTATTTATCTTGCCTCAGTTGGGCCTGAGGTCAGACTTCAGGAAACATTGCCGGCCCTGGAAGCTGGCCATCCTGGCTTGCCCCCCCAAGCGCCCGTGAAGTGCGAAAAAAATATGTAGACTGTTTTACAGGTAGGGGGGCCATTGCTATGCCAGCACATTTTGAATAAATTTACTCTTTTATCAGATAAAAATCTTGATTCTTATTTACTGCTTGGGTTTATTTTTGCCGTCTCCTAGGTTCTCCTAGTGAACTTGTAGTGCCAAGTGGTTTTTCCATTATTAAATAATACCCATTGTCACTGTAAACACCAACTTAACACAAAAGCTGGTATTGATCATTGAAAGAAGAAGCCACACATTGTTGAGTATAAAACCTTTTACTCCGTGCACATTAACATGTGTGTTTTATAAAACATTTGGCAGTAAAAAAAACACAACTTTTTCCTTGAAATTTTTTTTTTAAATACTGAAACAGGCATATTTCCAAACATAACATACACAACTCTGAAACTTACAAAGTTCAACATTGCAAAAAAGAAGGCAATATCAGATATTTTATAGTGTGAAAAGGTCTTGATCTTGCCTTCACCAGATGGGGTGAAGTCACCCCTGTAAAAGCCAAATTTAGAAGATGCACACAAATTGTGAGTCAAAATGGGGAATTCCTTTCTGATCCCATACCTAATGTCAACATGTGCTATCTCCCATCATGGGGGATCAATGGATGTGTTTTGGGGGTGCAACCACTTCCTCTCACCTACTAGAGTTGGGAGGAAGGGGTTGCACCCACAAAATGCATACATTGAAATCCCCTGATGGCAGATAGCACATGTTGACACACTGGGGGTCATTTACTATAGTGCTATGGAGCTAATTCGCGCAAATTGCCGCGAATTAGCACTAATTTGCGGCAATTTAGCGCGAATTAGCGCTAATATCGCTAATTCGCGCTAAAACGGTATTCACTATAGCGCTGGTGAGAAAATTCTCCCAAAATCGAATTTACTATAGCTCCCTGAATCTAAATAGTGCCCAAACCCTTTCTCTGCTAAAACCTAGAGAATTGCACATGGAAATAATGTTTAGAACATGATATAATTGTCTAAATGGTACTGAAATATGCGGTATATTATTTAAAGATTATCTGCTTTTAAACTGTGTGAAAAAGTGATTTCTACACTGAAATATCTTTAAAAGTCTGAAAAGTGAAAAATTCCCCGTTTTGGACAACTAGGTACCAACACAACGGAGCATGCTCAGACCTGAAAATAACTCTCATTTTATCTCCAGTGTCTTTTTTACCTGGAGCTATAGTAAATACCAAAATGAGAGCTAATTAGAGAACATTTTTTGGAAGTTAAAATCTGCTCTAATTTAGTCCAAATGAAGTTTCAGTCACTGATTCTGATGGAACAATTCTAACTTTCACAAAAAAAAAATTTTAATGTTGAGATGAAATGTATCTTTCTATGAAATAAATTTTCCTTTGCAACATTGTTGCTTCTACTTAAAATATTTAGATTTTCAGAATGCTACAATGTGGAATGTTTTGATGTTTTGATAAAATATATTTCTCTCTGTCACTTTCACTTGTTACTCTTCATCTCACAACAATCTTTAACCTAAACTCACACAGGTGTCTTTATAATCCACAAACAATACCATTGCTGATGCAAATTTAAAATGAATCACATTTTTTTGTGCTTTTTATTATTTCCAAATATTCATAATTTTAGCACAAAAAATGTTATATGTGTACCAACATCAGAAATCAAAATGTAATTCCCAAAAATTTGAGGGTAATATTCTACTCTCTCCCACAAAAAAACACCAAATATCACAGAATAAATCAAGAAGAATAACTCTTGAGTAATGTAATTCCATCACTTGTATGTCCATAGAAATGCAGTATTTATGTGTTTTTATGTGTATTTATGTGTAGTTATGTGTAGGAGGGTCTCACACGTGGCAGCTCCGTGGCTTAGAGGTTAGAACTTCTGCTTAGTATCCCTGAGAGTCTGGGTTCAAATCCCAACCATGTTACTTCATGTAAAGAAGTTGTCTCATCTCCCAGGTCCTATAATTATGTCTAAGTGTAGGAGGGTTCCACCACCATTGTAAGTCTTTTCCAGATACACTATTTAGCCAAAAGTATTGGGACACGTGCCTTTACACACACACATGAACTTTAATGGCAGCCCAGTCTTAGTCCGTAGGTTTAAAATTTGATTTGGTCCACCCTTTTCAGCTAGAACAGCTTCTGGGAAGGCTGTCCACAAGGTTTAGTGTGCCTATGGGAATGTTTGATCATTCTTCCAGAAGTGCATTTGTGAGGCCAGGCACTGATGTTGGATGAGAAGGCCTGGCTTGCAGTCTCTACTCTAATTCAGCCAAAGGGTGTTCTATCGGTTTGAGGCCAGGACTCTGTGCAGGCCAGTCAAGTTTCCCCACTCCAAACTTGCTCATCCATGTCTTTATGGACCTTGCTTTGTGCACTGGTGTGCAAACATGTTGGAACAGGAAGGGGCTTTCCCCAAACTGTTCACACAAAGTTGGGAGCATGAAATTGTCCAAAATGTCTTGGTATGCTGATGCCTTAAGAGTTCACTTAACTGGAACTAAGAGGCCAAGCCCAACCCCTGAAAAACAACCCCACATCATAATTACCCCTCCACCAAATCATTTGGACCAGTGCACAAAGCAAGGTCCATAAAGACATGGATGAGTGATTTTGGGGTGGAGGAACTTGACTGGCCTGCACAGAGTCCTGACCTCAACACAACAGAACACCTTGGGGATGAATTAGAGAGGAGACTGTAGGTCAGGCCTACTCGTCCAACATCAGTGCCTGACCTCACAAATGCACTTGGAAGAATGGTCAAACATTCCCATAGACACACTCCTAAACCTTGTGGACAAGAAGAGTTAAAGCTGTTATAGCTGCAAAGGGTGGGCCAAATGAGTTTTGAACCCAATACTAATACTGGAATGCTATTACAGTTCATGTGCGTTTAAAGGCAGGCATCCCAATACTTAGGCCAATATATTGTATATTGCTTGTGACACTGAGCATGGCTATGGACTTAGGGCTGGTTCACACCACAGAGATGCAGAGAACATGTGTGGGGATGCCTGGTGGGTAAGTGGGTAGCAGTTCTATCAAGCAGCACCTGGGATGTTGGTTCAATTCCCCAACATGCTAATCCTTGTGTTGAAGTTTATATGTTATCCCTGTGTGGGTTTCTCACCACAATCCAAAGACATGCTGGCATTTTATTTGTCTCCTGTCGAAATAGGTTCTAATGTAAGAATGTTAATTTTGGACTTTATATTGGAACCTCATTGCAGCCAGGGACTGATGTTAATGTTTATTAGCACTAATCATGCCCAGGGACTTGGACAATTCAAATTTTAGGGTTTACACTGCACGGGTACATATGCTTAGAAAACTGTTGCTTTGTTTATGTGGATGCAAATGGACTTTGATCTTTGTCCTGTAGTTGGAGATTTGATGCACATAGCAAAGGGCTAACAGAGTTGCGAACACTATTATGTGTTCCTGCCCATCAGGTGCAATCACTTTAGACATACATGAAGAGACAGATTGAAAGATACTGGTGGGTGTGTACTTCTATTGGGTGTGTCAGTGTGCTAACAATACAACCTCTCTTATATAAAGGCCTGCAGTAGGGGGTTTGTTTGGCCTGAGAAGGTCAGGTTTTTTTGCTGTGATTTGTGGGGGAGAAGGAATGCTATTGAGAGATTTGATGAAATTCTTGTGCATTTTTTCAATCAAAAGTGGGTTTATGTGGCCATGCTGTCAATGTTGTGTGTGTATTGTTCCTGTCTGATCATGCAAACATCGTTTGGAAGCATCTGCTGACCTACTCTTTTTTTATCTCGTTTAATCATATACACCGAAATGCAGCTTCCAGCAGAACATGGTCACCAATGTATGTATGTGTGGATTGTGGGCTGGTGGTGGGTGTTTTGAATAAGTCTTTTGTAATATTATGTGGGAATGCTTTGTAAGAATGACTGTTAAGTATGTTTGTTATCTGCAAGATTATAGAATGTGATGTGTTGCCCATTATACACAGAAATTAAAGCTGTGTCCACTCTAAGGTTTTGTCTAATTTTAGATTGTAAGCTCCTGTGAGCAGGGCCCTTAAAATCCCATTGCTAAATGTAGCACCATATATCCTGTCCAAAATTTTTTGAAGCTAGTAAATGTAATTTTTTGTTTTTCTGCTGGTAAAATAAAAGTACATTATTGAGCCTTGTTGTGTTTTTTGTTTTTTTGTTTTTTTGTTTTTTTGTTTTTCTTCTACTTTCTTCTCTTTAGTTTGTGGGTGGTGGTTTTGGGAAAGTGCAATATCTCTTATATTTTATTTCAATATGTATTTGTGCACCAAAAAACTAATCTCTTTGCCCTGGTTCACATTGATGCTACTTTGAAATCGCACTACTTCACTTGAAGTAGCACAATTTCAAAGTAGCAAGGTCACCGTGATTTTAGGTGCTACTTGATAGACATTTGTGTATGAAGCCACACGGATGTCTATTGAAGTCGCACAAGAAATCGGCAAAAGTAGTGCAGGAACTACTTTAGCAAATTGGTGCGGTGCCACAAAAAAAAAATGTTGCATCGATTGGAACAGTGCCATTGCTGCCAATAGTCATGCGATTTGATCTCTCAAATTGCATGACAAATTGCTCCAATGTAAACCTAGGCTTCTGCACACCTGCAAGTAAATGATAAAGGTAGAATCTTTATATATAACGGCTGTGGAGAATTGCAGGTAATGATTTCAGCTGGTGGATAGGCAGTGTTTGTGTCAGCTTTAGTTCACATTGGTGCGATTTGACATGTCAAAGCGGTGACAATTGCACTGTTTTAATTGGTGTGCAATTTGTATTGATATCAGTGCAGAAACCTGCACAGATGTCTCTGAAATTGCCCCTGCAGTCAGGACTGACATGCGGGAATGAAAGTGTGTGATTTCAGCTGAACGATTTCCTCCTGCTGCTAACCCAGGGACACCATTTCTTATCGAACGCCTTTAAATATCATAAGTAGAAATACAAATTTGCATATCTGAAAATAAAAATAATAAAATTCTAATAGTGGTTGCGATCAAATATTTGCAGCAGCGATTAAAAGAGTGTAGTTTCGCCTTCTGACCCAGAAATAAGTCATTGTAATCACCTAGAAGTCCCAGTGCTGGTCAAGATCTCCATCTAGGTGGACATGGCAAGGTCCCTCTTTAGCAAAGAGGAGGTGCGGCTCATTTTCCGGATAAGGGTATGATATGTACTTGTGCTTAATCAATGTGGGGGTGGATTTGGTAGTTAGATTTGGTGTGGGTGGGGTTCATTGATTTGTTTGGCATCCCCACACATTTGCTTCTGGCCCATGTGCACACATCACTTCCTGCATTTGTTCTGCTGATGTAAATGCAAGTATAAATGAGAGCTCCTTTCTATTAAAATATATATGACTTGTTTCACAGTTGGGCGACTTTGGACTTCCGAGTTGCTTGACAAGTTGTACCCCCATGATTCTTAATGAGAACTAGGGATGGGCCGAACATCCCCCCTGTTCGGTTCACAGCAGAACATGCGAACAGACAAATAAATTTGTGCGAACACCATTAAAACCGCTTCCCGCCCGCTGTACGCCAAATGATGTCCTCGGCTTTGAGCGGGGATATCTGAGTGATGCCTGTAGCTACAGACATCATCCAGATATCGTCTTTTAGAGCCTGTGAATCTGCACACCATAAGAATGATCATAGTGGCTGTTCCACTGCTTGATCATTCTAACAGGAGGCGAGAGGGGACATCCCCCCCTCCCGCCACACTCCGGTGCTTGTACCGACTTACCGCTACGATCGGTGAGTCGGTCACAGGATCCGCCAGCCCTGTATGTTTAGCATAGAGATTTCTGATGGACCAGATGGTCGCCGGAATCTCTATGATCGTTTGGAGGCCGGGCGTGATGTTATGACGTCACGCCCGGCCTCTGTATTAAAAAAAAAAAACGGCGCCGCTTCGGCTGGGAAGCAGAGATCGTTTTTTTTTTTTCTTTTTTTTTTTTTTTTCAGGCTTCTAAGCCTAGAGGTGAGATGTGGGGTCTTATTTACCCCACATCTCACTGTAAAGAGCACCTGTCATGCTTATTCCTATTACAAGGGATGTTTACATTCCTTGTAATAGAAACAAAAGTGATCAAAAAAAATTTTGGGGGAAAAAAGTGTCAAGCTAAAATAAAAAAAGTAAAATTAACAATAAAAAAAAAAAAAAATTTAAAGTGCCCCTGTCCCTGTGAGCTCGCATGCAGAAGCAAACGCATACATAAGTCCTGCCCACATATGAAAATGTTGTTCAAACCACACATGTGAGGTGTCGCCGCGAACGTTAGAGCGAGAGCAATAATTTTGGTCCTGGACCTCCTCTGTAACTCAAAACATGTAACCAGTAAAAAATTTTAAAGCGTCGCCTAAGGGGATTTTCAAATAGCGAAGTTTGGCGCCATTCCACGAGCGTGTGCAATTTTGAAGCGTGACATGTTGGATATCTATTTACTTGGCGTAACTTCATCTTTCACATTATGCAAAAACATTGGGCTAACTTTCTTGTTTTTTTTTTAAAGCCCAAAACTGTTTTTTTTCCCAAAAAAACACATTCGAAAAATTGCTGCGCAAATACCGTGCTAGATAAAAAGTTGTAATGACCGCCATTGTATTCTCTAGGGTCTCTGCTAAATTTGGGGGTTCTATGTAATTTTCCAGCCAAAAAATTATGATTTTTACATGTAAGAGAGAAATGTCAGAATTGGCCTGGTAGGCAAGTGGTTAAAGTCTATGGGACACGAACATGAATAATCAAAAGTGCTAATTTTAAAGGCTTATATGCATGGTATTGTCATAAAAAGTGTTTAGGGACCTGGGTCCTGCCCCAGAGGACATGTATCAATGCAAAAAAGTTTTAAAAATGGCTGTTTTTTCGGGAGCAGTGATTTTAATAATGCTTAAAGTGAAACAATAAAAGTGTAATGTTCCTTTACATTTCGTACCTGGGGGTTGTCTATAGTATGCCTGTAAAGGAGCGCATGTTTTCCGTGTTTAGTTTCAAAGGAAAAAAGTAATTTAAAACTACTCGCGGCTATACTGAATCGCCAGGGTCTTGCCGAGAAAGTTCCCTCGGCGGATAAGGTCCCCCCTGTACTGCGCAAGTGCTGCGCTTGCACAGTACCAATGACTAGCAGCCGCCGAAAATAGCCAAAGATGAAAATCTTCAATCATCTGTACACGGCGCCTGCGCCCTGGGTCCAGGCTGAAGCCCCACCATCCAAGTGGACCTAGAGGGGGAATAAAAAAGTGCCGAGCGAAGCATGGCGAGCGAAGCGAGCCCGCGGGGGACCCTCTTACAGGCACCGTGTACAGCTGATTTCTCTATTTCGCTTCGGCTATTTCCGCCGCCTCCTACTGTGCAGGCGCTGTGCCTGCGCAGTAGAGGGGGGTCCTTATCCGCCGAGAGGAACTTTCTCGGCAGAACACCAGCCCGACAATACACATAAAAGTTAATTGATAAAAACGGCATGGGAATTCCCCACAGGGGAACCCCGAACCAAGATTTTAATAAAAATGACATGGGGTCCCCCTAAATTCCATACCAGGCCCTTCAGGTCTGGTATGGATATTAAGGGGAACCCCGGCCAAAATTTAAAAAAAAAATGGCGTGGGGTACCCCCAAAAATCCATACCAGACCCTTATCCAAGCATGCAACCTGGCAGGCCGCAGGAAAAGAGGGGGGGACGAGAGAGCGGCCCCCCCCTCCTGAACCGTACCAGGCCACATGCCCCCAACATTGGGAGGGTGCTTTAGGGGTAGCCTCCCAAAGCACCTTGTCCCCATGTTGATGAGGACAAGGGCCTCATCCCCACAACCCTGGCCCGGTGGTTGTGGGGGTCTGCGGGCAGGGCGCTTATCGAAATCTGGAAGCCCCCTTTAACAAGGGGGCCCCCAGATCCCGGCCCTCCCCCCTGTGTGAAATGGTAAGGGGATACAAAATTACCCCCACCATTTCACCAAAAAAATGTCAAAAATGTTAAAAATGACAAGAGACAGTTTTTGACAATTCCTTTATTTAAATGCTTCTTCTTTCTTCTATTTTCTATCTTCTTTCTTCTATCTTCCTTCGGTTTCTTCCTCCATCTTCTTGTTCTTCTTGTTCTTCTGGTTCTTCTTGTTCTTATGGTTTTTCATCCAGTCTTCTTGTCCGGCATCTTCCTCAGCTGCGCCGTCTTCACTTCATCTTCTTTCCTCGGGCCGCTCCGCATCCACGATTGGATGGGAGGCTCCCGCTGTGTGACGCTTCTCCTCTTCTGACAGTTCTTAAATAACAGAGGGCGGGTGACCCCGCCCCCCTCTGACACAGGGCGGATGACCCCGCCCCCTTCTGACGCACGGGGACTTCCCTCTGACATTCCCCGTGATGTCAGAGGGGGCGGGGTCACCTGCCCTGCGTCAGAGGGGGGCGGGGTCACCCGCCCTCTGTTATTTAGGAACTGTCAGAAGAGGAGAAGCGTCACACAGCAGGAGCTTTCCATCCAATCGTGGATGCGGAGCGGCCCGAGGAAAGAAGATGAAGTGAAGACGGCGCAGCTGAGGAAGATGCCGGACGAGAAGACCGGATGAAGAACCAGAAGAACAAGAAGAACCAGAAGAACAAGAAGAACCAGAAGAACAAAAACCAGAAGAAGAAGAAGATGGAGGAAGAAACCGAAGGAAGATAGATAAAAGAAGATAGAAAATAGAAGAAAGAAGAAGCATTTAAATAAAAGAATTGTCAAAAACTGTCTCTTGTCATTTTTAACATTTTTGACATTTTTTTGGTGAAATGGTAGGGGTACTTTTGTATTCCCTATACCATTTCACACAGGGGGGAGGGCCGGGATCTGGGGGTCCCCTTGTTAAAGGGGGCTTCCAGATTCCGATAAGCCCCCTGCCCGCAGACCCCCACAACCACCGGGCCAGGGTTGTGGGGATGAGGCCCTTGTCCTCATCAACATGGGGACAAGGTGCTTTGGGGGGCTACCCCCAAAGCACCCTCCCAATGTTGAGGGCATGTGGCCTGGTACAGTTCAGGAGGGGGGGGAGCTCTCTCGTCCCCCCCTCTTTTCCTGCGGCCTGCCAGGTTGCGTGCTCGGATAAGGGTCTGGTATGGATTTTTGGGGGTACCCCACACCATTTTTTTTTTTAATTTTGGCGCGGGGTTCCCCTTAAAATCCATACCAGACCTGAAGGGTCTGGTATAGATTTTGAGGGGGACCCCACGCCAATTTTTTTTAAAAATTTTGGCCGGGGTTCCCCTTAATATCCATACCAGACCTGAAGGGCCTGGTATGGAATTTAGGGGGACCCCCACGTCATTTTTTTTTATTTTGGTTCGGGGTTCCCCTTTGGGGAATTCCCATGCAGTTTTTATCTATGAACTTTTATGTGTATTGTCGAGCCGGCAATTCAGTATAGCCGCGAGTAGTTTTAAATAACTTTTTTTCCTTTCAAATGTCATTTTGCTGTCAGACTGTTCTAAACTCGGGAAACATGCGCCCCTTTACAGGCATACTATAGACACCCCCCAGGTACGAAATTTAAAGGAATATTACACTTTTATTGTTTCACTCAAAGCATTATTAAAATCACTGCTCCCGAAAAAACGGCCGTTTTTAAAAAAAAATTTGGCATTGATCCATGTCCCCTGGGGCAGAACCCGGGTCCCCAAACACTTTTTATGGCAAAGAACTTGCCTTCAGTGAGAACTTTGGATTTTACAGGTTCGAGCCCCACTGACTTCCACTATTCCAGCATATGTGATCTGACAGGCATTATTGCCGCAATAGCGCTGCATTCCATTTGCATTAGCGCTGACTTTCTGAGAGTTGAAGTCTTCCTGGCCTTTTTTGAGAGTTATTTTTTGGTACTGCAGGAGAATTTTTTGGCGCTATAGTAAATGACCCCCACTGTGTGCATCTTCCAAATTTGGCTTTTAAACTATTAAAACTTTAGATAACATTTTTAGAAAAACAAACAAAAAAAATCCAGGAATCTTTTTAGCATTTAGAATTTAGATTCTCCCTAGTACATCAATCATGTCCTTCAGTCTTTGTTCAATCCCCTTGTTTTTTTCTTTGATAAGGTTCAAATCACAACTACAAAACATGATTTCCTGTATAAGCCGTTGTGCACTGTCACTGGTGATTAGACTTGATTTTGGTACCACAACCTGAACATCACCTAAAATAAAAATACACACCATGTATTAAAAATATGCAGGCATACATCTATTACCTGAATCTGTGGTGTCTGACACTGACCTGTTGTGCTGTTAATCTCCACCACCTCTCCTTCCTCCACATCCTCAGGTTGTGACCTCTGTTCCCCTTCTTCAGAAGGGGGGGGTTCCTGGTGTCCTCATATTTTCTGAGTCTTTGCTCCCCTATGAGAATGAAACAAAAGGTATACTTAAGGCACACAAAAGGCACATCGATATTTGAGGCCAGAAATAGAAATATGAACAATTGCTGGGAAGTGGGGTACAATTGTTTGTTTTGGAGTTCAAAGCTTTAGACATGATTTTTTTTCCTTTACCAAAGCTGGAATGCTTACCTTTTTTGGACAAGTTTCACACATGTAGATACCCCAAGTATCCACTGGAGCACCTGTTCAGGACACCCTAAAAAGTTTGTTCTTGTGTCCCACACTAATGCTTCTGAGTCCAGATGTGTAAACAGCTGCTAAGTATCCTCTCCTTACATTACACTGAATCAAGTTTGCAATTCATTCTAGTTTGAAACACATCTAGACAACAATGTCCTAAACGTCTTTGAATACAAATTATCATGACCAAATGTAGTTAACCCTGTATCTGCCAAAAACATTGTATTTATTTGGCAAACGAATGATGTTTACTATGACCGATTACTGTGCCCACGAACATGAAAGTAGCCATTTTAAACTGTCCAACAGTAAAGAAAAGCACATAGTGCAGCATGCAAGGGATAATAATAATAGGAACACACGACAACTACTTACTTTTTAGAAGCACTTTCTTGATCTTTCTGTACTGATCCTGCTCCCTCAGTTTCAGGTCTGACCAGCGTTTCCTTAAGTGCTCCTTGGATTGTCGTACCCCAAAATTCCTGCGCAGACTCTTCACAACTTCAGTCATGATCTTGGCCTTTCTCTCATTAGGGTTGGTGTACGGTCCATACTTCCCATCATATTCGGCCCTCTTCAATATGTCCACCATCTCCACCAAGGACATATTTGAGGCCTTAAAATCTCCTACTGGATCGGGACATTTCTGGCTCCGGGCTTTCCTCCTCGTCGTTACTGCTATTATACACCTGCTGTGTCTCCGCCATGTTCCTCTCCCCCACTGCGACGAAAGAGGGGGGCGGGGAATATTCTCGAAAGAACATCGGGGACGGGCGACGTGGGCAGAGTTTCATGCATGCGCAGTGTCTATAGAGCTAACACGTGTGTGTCGTACCTACATTCTGTGTGCAGAGGAAGAAGCAATGGAAGCGACGAACGTAATAACGAAGGTAACATTTTAACTTGGGACATGAGTGGCCTATACTGATTCTAGATTGAGGCCTATATTGGGATAAGATTAGGAGAGTTTAGCCTGATATTAGTGTTTTTGTCTTTTGTTTGGTCTTGCAGAAAAAATGAAACAATTTAAAGACCCAGACTTCCTCTGCAAATTCGTAGACAGATACAGGGATATGTGCAATTTGTGGGAGGTGAAAAACCCCCTATATTGCAACAAACCAGCAAGGAAGGCATCGCTGGAGAAACTGATGTAATTTGTGAAGGCTCGGGTCCCCAACGCAGACATCGAGTTTGTGGATAAGAAAATTGGTAGCTTAAGAAGCAGGCATAGGAAGGAGCTTTAGAAGGTCCATAAGTCCATGAGGTCAGGAGCAGCAGCCGAAGATGTGTATGTACCCAGTCTGTGGCACTACAACAAGATGCGTTTTCTAGAAGACCAGATTTAAGCCAGGGAATCACTTTCGACTCTTCCGGCCCCCCTTCCATCGACCCTTCCCTCAACCCCAGCTGAGGCTTCTGAGGATCAACCTGGGCCTTCCATCCTGGAAGAAATTGAGGAGCCCAGATGGAGCCAGGTATAGTATTTTTAAACATATTTTTTGAGGGAAGATTATTGTTGTTAACTAGATGTTATTATTGCTAACAAATGAATCATTTAACAAAAAGTGTTTTACATATCAATAGACAGTAGGGGCCAAAAATGATTGGGACAAGAATGAAAAATGCTGGGCTCAAAATGATAGTCTTTTCTATTTATTAACATTTCATGAGCTGAAAATTGTGTGTGATTGATGAACCAAAAACTAAAACTATGTCCCTTTTTCATACACAGGAAGACCTCAGCCAGACGAGGCTCTGGAATGTGGCACACAGGAGGAGGCGGGGGTTAGTGTCAGCCAGGAGGTGGTGGGGCCCAGCCTCACCCAATCCCAGGTCCCTCCCCTCCGCCTTACAACAAAAAGGCCCAGGAAGGGGAGGAATGTGGAGGACGCCCTGAAAGCCCCCCTCAATGCTGTAGAGGCCTATGGCATCTATATAGCCTCAAATTTCCAGCAAATAGAGGAGGGCCTACGCCGCAAATGCAATAAAATAATTTTTGAGGCCAATCATAAGGGGTTGAGTGGCCAAATTATGGATGATGTCCACTTATGTACGCTCGCCCATCCTCCTCCTCCTGCCACAAGTCCACCTCCAGAGCCACAGCCTGCAGGAAAGGCTGCAGGGAAGGCTGCAAGGAAGGCTGCAGGGAAGGCTGCAGCACAGTGTGGATGGAAGGTTGCATGGAAGACAAGAAAGTGATGGCCTGGGTTCAGTCTGGTCTGACAGAAGACGCACGATGGTGTAGTACCATGCCTGGGGACATATATGTCACCTGCTGCTGTTCATGATCTCTGGGAGTCCTGGACCAGATTGTGCTCCCTTCTATATGGACTTCTCAAGCTACCAATTTTTTTATCCACAGAGTTGATGTCTGCCCTGGGGGCCAAAGGCTTTGCAAATTCCAGCTGTTTCTCCAGCGTTACCTTCCCTCTTTATTTTGTTATTATGAGCCAGAATAAATTGAGATTTTTTTATATGAAAATACTTGCTGATGTGTTTTTCTTCAAATAGGACTGTTTTTTTGTGAGTAGGCAGGTACATTTCAAAAATACAATTTCTAAATAACAAGGGACACCAGGCAAACTCCTTGAGGTTTACAAATACAAGATAATAATGGTGTTGTGGAAATGTGACATACAAAAAAAATAAAAATATGGAGATCACTATAAAATACTAAAAAAAAAAAAAAATACAACAGGAGATCTTGATTTAAAAAAAAAATAAAAAAATGACTATAAAAAAATTAAAACATTATTATGGAGATCTGGCTTTAAAAACAAAAAAGATTATTCATGAGATCGAGAGAAAAAATAAAGAAATACGTTCGTGAGAACTCTGTGTGAATATGAGCAGCAAAACAACTTCATTCTTCTAGCATTATAAAGAAGAGAATGCGCTGCATTAAAAGATTTAAAAAATTTCAGTGTGACGAATGTGCCATCTCCATTACAAATGGTCGTTTTACCAGACTGAGCGGCTCCGTCTCGTACTTGATTCTGAGCATGCGTGTTTTTTTGCGCGTCAAAATTGCATACACACAAACGGAATTTCTGATAGAAACTTTTTCCGTCGGAAAAATTGAGAACATGCTCTCAATCTTTTGCTGGCAGAAATTCGGCCAGCAAAAGTCTGATGGAGCATACACACGGTCGCATTTTCTAACCAAAAGCTCTCTGTGTACGCTGCATAAGTGTATTTCTGCCATTCAGGAGAAGCCTTATTTTTTCATCTATGAATACAAGGTTTTCCCTGAGTGGCCAAGTGTGAGTGGTGGGCAGATGATTTCATAAAGATGATGTGGAAGACATTGATGGGCAATGGCCGGAGTAGTTATGGGTTAGGAAGTAGAACAGGGTGCTTTAACACCTGCTGGTGACTTGAAGCTACTCTGAACATGGAAAACAGAGGAGGAGGTTGATGTAGGCTTGATTAGCCACTCCACCACCTTCTGGGCGTATAGCATATCCATTGCTAGAGAAGAACGGCACAAGTAACCAGACTCTAGAAGCTGCACTCTAACCATTATCACAGTCTTTGAATACAGATTCTGCTTGGCACCTGATAGCTTAACTTTTGTCTCTCCCTTTAAGCCTCCCAGAAATGATATTGTTTATGTGGGACTAATTCCCTAATTTTATAAGCAGCATTGGCAACTGCCGTATAAGGGGGCTGTAGTGCTTGGTTGCACAGGAAACTGTGGTGCTCTTGTGGAGTAAACTGCAAAAAAATGCATAAAAAGTGAATTCTAAATACAAATAAAGAAAAAAATAACCTGCCACCCCAAAAAAATACAAATAAAAAATACAGCAACATAGCAACAGAAGTTGTTGCTAGTCCTAAAATTACTTTTTATGGTGTGATTTTATTTCAACTGATATTTTCATTTATATCGTATTATAATTGTATTGTATTATGCTTCTGTTTAGCATTGTACCATGAATGTTTGCAATACTGTTTACTTTTCTTTCATGTAGATAGAAGGGATGATTTGTTAGATTGTTAAAATTTTCCTTGTCAAAGTATTTTATTGAATATTCACAGATAATTTATACAGATGTACGATATAATCAATTCTTAAACAAATTAATGAAGCTCAATTATATAAATTCAAAGCATAGTTTAGATTACTACTATATGTTATTAAATAAAAGTAATAATACTACAATCATCTTTTGATCCATATTTAAGTAAGCTATTTAAACCTCTATAGTTATGATATGAACAAAAAACAGTTATTTTTGTAAAAACTCTAAGAATACATATCATGCATGGGAGCTTAAAAAATCCCAAGATAGATGTGGATAAAGATTAAGATAGGAAGGGAGAGGAGAAAGAAAGGAATGGATAAAGAAAGGGGTAATGAGGTCCGCAGAGTTCAGTCGGGAGCCACCTTAACGACCTGAAACAACAATATTTGAAACAAATCCTATCTAGAAAATTACCATGGTAAAAGTACTTTCTTATCAAATGCTGAGGGCATAAAATTATCCACGGTTGCCACAACTTTTCATATCTAGTGATCCTGTCCATTTCAATAGCTAGCATTTTCGCTTGTATCATTGTATTATACATGTATGGTTTCGTTTGCTACCAGAGTCGGGGATTGCCAAGCTTTCGCTAGTGTTTGTTTTGCTGCTGTGAAAAGCTGTATCAGTAATTTGAATCATGTATGTGATAAAAATTCTGGTTTTAAGTTAAGTAGCGCCATTGTAGGGTCCAGAGATACATTTATATTGAGTAGTTTAGACGCAATATGAAATATTTCCTTCCAATAGTTTTGTGCAATAGGGCAAGTCCACCAAACATGAAAGTATGTACCCAATTCTGTACACCCGTGAAAACACTGAGCCGAATAGTTCTGTGTATATTTAGCCACCCTGACCGGTACCAGGTACCATCTTGTTAATACCTTGTAGTTGGCCTCTACAGCCAGCACATTAGGAGATGCTGGTTTGGTTACTGACCATATTAAATTTCAGTCTGCACTCTCAAGTGTTTTCCCTAGATCCTCTTTGCATTTTTGCACATAAGATGGATTTTCTGAGTTGGGTTGGGTCAACCCTTGAGAGTACAGAAGGATTATCAATCCTCTGGCATGTGGTTCATCTTTACAGATAACTTTGAAATTAGTTATTTTTTTAGGGGAGTGTTCGTGCTTAACCAGTTCAATACAGGGCATCTTCACACCCTTCCTTCCCAGGCCAATTTTTAGTTTTCAGCACTGTCGCACTTTAAACGACAATTGAGCGGTCGTGCGATGTTGTACCCAAAAAAAATTGACGTCCTTTTTTCCCCACAAATAGAGCTTTCTTTTGGTGGTATTTGATCACCTCTGCGGTTTTTATTTTTTGCGCTATAAACAAAAGAAGAGCGACAATTTTGAAAAAAACACAATATTTTTTACTTTTTGCTATAATAAATATCCCAATTTAAAAAAAAAAAAAAAACTTTTACCTCAGTTTCGGCCGATACGTATTCTTCTACATATTTTTGGTAAAAAAAAAAATCGCAATAAGCGTGTATTGATTAGTTTGCGCAAAAGTTATAGTGTCTACAAAATACGGGATAGATTTATGGCATTTAAAAAAAAAAAAAAAAAATGTATTTATTTTTTTTACTAGTAATAGCGGCGATCGCAATTTTTTTTCGTGACTGCAACATTATGGCGGACACATCGGACACTTTTGACACATTTTTGGGACCATTCATATTTATACAGCGATCAATGCTATAAAATTGCATTAATTACTGTGTAAATGTGATAGGCAGTGAAGGGGTTAACCACTAGGGGGACACAAGGGGTTAAGTATGTTTCCTAGGGAATGATTCTAACTGTAGGGGGCGGGGACATACAAGGGGAGGAAACCGATCAGTGTTCCGCTGTACTGGGAACACAGATCGCTCTCCTCACAACTGACAGGACGTGGATCTGTGTGTTTACACACACAGATCCACGGTCCGGCCCGGTTAACGGGTAATCGCGGGTGCCAGGCGGACATCGCGGCCGCTGAGCACACGCACCGGGTCCCGAGTAACGTGGCGCGCGCGCCCCCTAGATGGCCGGGAATCCCAGGCCGTCATATTACGTCCACCCAGGATGGGAGATCCAATCTGTGGATGTCATTAGAGTGCCCCTCTGTTTAGTTTCTGTTGAAGCTGAGAATACTTGTGGGCAGGAGGAACTAAAAAATTTGGGTGTAGATTTATTTGTGAAATGGGTTTCTTGTAAACACACTATGTGTGCTTTCATGACCACGAAAGATCGAAACGTTTTTGTGGTATGTGGTTTGAAAAAAAAAAATATTATTTAAATAGAGAATTATTTAAGCTAAAAGAAACAACATTTCTTAATTTTGACCTAATAACGGGGATTAAAAAAAAAATAGATAATAAAATCTTATCCGCTCAACAGATCTGATATACTCGATCAATATCAATTTATATATATATATAAATAAACAACAAAAAAACAAACAAAAGTGAGTCCGTTCTCAGACAGATTGATGTCACTATTATTATCTGAACTTTCCAATGAGTTGTCATTAAATTATAATAACATTAAAATTTAAATCATGTGGTCCAGTTTGGAAAAGAGTATAGAAATGGATACTAAAAAAATATATATATATATTGAGTATAACCAGGATTGAAATCTCCAAGGATAAAGCTTTTAAATGCATATTAGATAATTTAACTAAAAAAAAAAAATCCATACATTTGGATATAATAAGTGGAATTAGGAGATTTGTATTGAGTTTCCAAATGATTCTGTTGTTTTAGACAAACTCTGGAGCGGCAAAAAATGAAATTACGTCAGTTAATTTTTCAGATTTTCATTCCATGTTGTCTTCTTGGTCTTGAGGTGGGGATTCAGGTCGACTCCTCTTGTGTAAATGATGATTTCCATTTTTGCCTGTGTCTGGAGATTAGTTCTTTGCAGATGTATGAGCAGCTGTTCTTCTTCTTGATGTGTTTGTGTTATGAGGGATTTCTATCAAGTTAAGATCTTGAAGTGCCTGTTGTAGCTCTTCCACTGATCTGCAGACAAACCTAGTTCCTTGATGAGAAAAGCGTAGAGAAAAGGGAAATCCCCACTGATATTTAATATCATGGCGTTGAAACTCCAGGAGCTGGAGTTTCATTGCTCTTCTTTTAGAAACAGTAGTTTGGGAGAGGTCTGTAAACAATTGGAAAGCATGTCCTTGGAAACTTAAATTGTTTATTCCTCTGGCTGAAACAAGAAGCTGTTCTTTAGTTTTATAGTAGTGGAACTTTGCTATGATGTCTCTTGGGGGTCTGTCACTTTTCTTAGGCATAAGGGCACGATGCACTCTGTCCATTTCCAGACGCTCTATTGGTATCCCTGGGAGTAATTCTTGACAAAGTACAGTTATAGAGGATTGTATATCTATGACACTTTCTGGTATACCTCTAAATCTGAGGTTAGATCTTCTTGCTCTGTTTTCATAATCCTCTAATTTGTTTTGTAAAACAAAGTTTTCTTCTTTTAGTGTATCGATTTCAGTCATTTGTTCCTGTGTGAAATTGTCAATTTCATCTACCTTTAGCTCAAGTGCTGCTGTGGGCTGACCAATTTCCCTGATTTCTTTTGTGAGGTTATTTGTTATCTGTTCTCAGGTTTGATTTAGTGCTTTGTGAAGCATTTTTTTAAATGGTTTTAAAATATTGTGAGGGGCCATAGGTTCATGTGAGGAAGGCAACAATAAGTTAAATTCTGTGTCAGAATCTCCAGAAGATACATGTTGTATAGTTTTAGGCTGCATAGAGCGCTCTGAGGTAATTGGTGCTGATGCTGAGGGGACCGGCACCATTTTGGATGATATCCATGCCTGAGTGCCACTGCTTGCTTTGATTTTTGTTTTAACACGGGCTCCTCCTAAAACCATTTTCTTTTAGAAAGTTCCTCTCACCTCTCGGGTGTACAGAGAAGGTATTTCTTTTTTGTATTTCATCGGGGCTAGAATTGTATAGTGGGTCTTGCTCCTCACAAAGTGGAGCTCTAGTCAAACATGACTGTCCAGCTAGGCTCCGCCCCTCCTGCCTCCAGATTGTTCAAATTTTCATGTCAGTCCACATATACCATGCATTTCTGAGAGCAATAGACTTGAAAAAAGGAGACCCACCCCCAAAACTCATTGCAGCGGTGACTACATAATATGGAAGTAAGATGGTGTACTCAGGCTGTTGGGCTCTGGCCGCTGTTAGACCAGAGCTCAGCATGAATCACTCTGAGAGACACATGTGTTACATCTTTCCCCAGTCTGTCTGATACTGTGGTGTGGAGGATCAGATCTGTTGTAGAGTCAATGGCCCTAGTTACTGTTTCTCCCTACATAATGATTGGCCTTGTACGGAGCTATTACAAAGTGTACTAAATGAAGTGGAAAAATATCTTATTTTTATTTAAATAAAGAACACTTCTAATATTGCACCAGATCCTTGTGCCATTGCTGGAAAGCAGCTAGAAAGATTTTGGTGCATGATGAAAAAAATACTGATCTATATTCTCAGGAAATACCAAAATGGACTGTCAAGCAAGGAACTGATGAGGGTTTTATTTTTCACACTTCCCCGAATGCTCCAAAAATAGCTATTTTCACATCTGCTTCCTCCAACAGATATAGTTGGCTTGACTCTCAGATGAGATTCTCTACATATAAGTCTTTCATGTAAAGCACTTACAAGAAGACAGTTGCCCATTCTGACTGATGGCATTCTTAAGTCTATGGTAGTAGATAGGCACTTGCCAGCTCATAGTTTTTGGGTGTTTACAAAATCTTTCTTAATCATTATTTTTCTATGTCCGGATATGTGTGAGCATGCATTCTTGCCTCCTTTCTCCTTCCATCCCCATTGACATATATTTGTCAGTAGTGATGAGCTCAACTGCATTGGGACCGGTTCTGCAGGGTTTGCTGAACTTTACCCTTTCATGACTAAGCCTATTTTTTAAATTTGGTGTTTACAAGTTAAAATCTGTATTTTTTGCTAGAAAATTACTTAGAACCCCCAAACATTATTATATATATATTTTTTAGCAGAGAATCTAGAGAATAAGATGGAGATTGTTGCAATATTTTATATCACATGGTATTTGTGCAGCGGTGTTTTAAACGCAAATTTTTGGGAAAAGGGACACTTTCATGAATTAAAAAAAAACAAACAGTAAAGTTACCCAAATTTTTTTGTATAATGTGAAAGATGATGTTACGCCGAGTAAATAGATACCAAACATGTCATGATTTATAATTGCACGCACTCATGGAATGGTGACAAACTACGGTACCTAAGAATTTCCATAGGCGACGCTTGAAATTTTTTTTACGGTTACCAGGTTAGAGTTACAGAGGAGGTCTAGTGCTAGAATTATTGCTCTCGCTCTGACAATTGCGGTGATACCTCACATGTGTGAGTTGAACACCGTTTACATATGCGGGTGTGACTTGCGTTTTCTTTGCTGCGCGAGCTCGCGGGGACAGGGGCGCTTTAAAAAAACATTTTTTTCTTATTTATTTTTATATTTATAAATTGTGTTTAAAAAAAAAAAATTCTGACGACTTTTATTGCTTTCAGAAGGAATGTAAACATCCCTTGTGACAGTAATAGGTGGTGACAGGTACTCTTTATGGAGACTCCCGATCCCTCCTTTGCACTTCAAAGTATTCAGATCGCCATTTTCGGCGATTCTGAATACTGTGTATTTTTTTTTAAACCAGCGCCATTGGCAGCCGAGTAAACGGGAAGTGACCTCATGACGTCGCTTCCGTGTTTACAATTAGGAGGCTGGAACGAAGCCACCCACGGCTTCGTTCTAGAGCATCCCTGGGGCACCCAGACCAGGCAGGATCACCGGGTTCATTCATGGACACGAACCTGGCATATCTAGCTGACTCCATGTTTAGTCAATCTAGCCCAGCCCCAGCAGACCCCTCACTTCCACAGGCCCCTTATGCCAGGGATGCAGTACTGCTAGCAAGATTCTCGTCATGCTGCAGCAGGAACTATCCAAAGCATGCTCCATCATTACTAATGACATTAAACAAGATATACAAAGCTTTGGACTCAGGCTAGCCTTGATTGAAACGAAAGTCGATAAAACAGTGCACAGAATCAACCAAAATTCCAGGACGGCAGCAGAAATACAGGGGCGATAGGAGGAGGCCCATGCTGAAATTGAAGATTTAGAGAATAAGTCCCACCGTTATAACATACGCATACAGGGACTCCCAGAAACCCACACAGACCTGGAGGGAGCCATGCACACCCTCGTGAAGGAACTAATACCTGATATATTACCACAGCACCTAGAAGTCGGCCGAATCCACAGAGCCTTGACAGCTCTGAGGTCTGACAGACTTCCTCACGACATAAAAGCAAAACCGCACTATTATAAGATCAAGGAGAAACTAATGGCGGCTTCCAGGTACAAACAGGATTTGAATTTACTGAGATCTCCGATTCAACTATTCACGGACCTCACCCCTTCTACGGTGCAAAAACGCCGTACCCTAAAGCCATTCCTGCAGCAACTACAGAACTGCCAAATCAAGTACAGGTGGTCCTTCCCCTTCCGCCTCTCCTTCACATACAGAGGCAAGAATCATTCCTTCTCAAATTATCACAATGGTGAAGGGCTCCTACTGGAATTGGGAATCATCTCTAGAGACAATTCGCCCACGCCACCCACCAATCACCAGAACAGGGCTCTGTCCCCCATTTGGTCCTCACAACCGCCCAGAAACAACGGAAGAACCTTGACATCAACTTGAATGGAACAGTTTGAGCCCCCAACAAGGGGACTTGCTTCTACCCACGGGGTATCTTCCCCCTTCACCCACAATGGGAGCCAGGTCTGACTAAGACAAGTTAAGCCCATTTGTGGAGGCTACCCCCTCAGAGGGAAATTATGCATTAAAGCCTCGACAGTTAATATTTGTTGATGAAGTTATAGGTCACAACCTAACCTTTCTTGTTCACCAGGTTACATTTCTGGAAGTTTAATTAGAGTGAGTGAACAGATTCAGCATACGGAAACGGGGTTGGCTGACCCCTCATATATACTATATAGGAAGAGAGGAGGCTGGAATGCCTCAGGCACACATGATGGACTCTTGTTGGAACATTTGGGTGTCACTAATTTTTCTTTTTTGTTCATATCCTGCATTTTTTTAGGATTAAGGTTTGAAGCCGGGGTGGATATGCATGCCACTCTAGTGATCTTGTTCTCATTCTTGGGTGAGAGCAACTTTACACCTAGTCCCCAGGAATTTTACCTGGAGTGGACCCTGTCCCTAAGCAGACAGGCCTGTTTGCTAAAATGTTGTATTTTATGCTAATAGTTATGTCTTGGAGCTTTCTCCAGAAATCACAAATCTTTCTTAATCTTTTCTTTCCTTTTATCTTTTTCTATGGGGTGTGACCCCCCCAGCCAGCTGGCTGTGCCCCTGTGGACCACTGAAGCCTCCTCATCCTCAGGAATAGGAACACAGATGGCTCCATATCTAGGACTGGGTAAGTGTACTTTTCAGAACCACTATGGCGATTGATCCCCAAACAAAATATACCATCATCACACACAACGTGCAGGGCTTCAACTCCCCCACTAAGAGAATCAAAGCCTTCACATATTATCACAAACAAAAAGCAGATATCTTGATGTTACAGGATACTCATTTTTCCAAAACCTCAACCCAAAGATATCTCAGCACAAAATACCCACAATTTTATACCTCCTCGGGCCTAGAGAAAAAACTTGGCATAGCCATATGTTTTTCTCACAAAGTACCATTTGTCCTTATCACCATAATCAAAGATAAACAGGGTAGATACATAATGGCAGTAGGTCATATAAATGATCGGGTAACCACTCTAATCTCTTACTATGCCCCTAACACGGGTCAAATGGAATTCTTCTACAACATGTTCGAGGTATTACTCCCTAAAGCACAGGGACAGGTGATCCTAGGAGGGGACAGCAACCTACCGTTAGACCAAATACTAGATAAATCATCACACAGTAAACTTACAAAAGTGTACCTAGAAGCAGCGGTAGCCTAGCACGGCTGCTACATAACAATGATCTCATAGACGCATGGAGAGAGAACAATCCCTCAGTTAGGGATTATACCTTCTATTTCCACGTCCATCGTACATATTCCAGAATTGATCACATAGGCTTCCCAGATCTGTTATAGTACTACTATGCTGCACAGCTGGCTCATATTACTAGATTCCACAGCTCGCGACCCCATCCAATTTGGATGCAGATAGAGGCCGAAGCCTGTAAGTCACACCCAATTTCCTCCATTCTTTGGTTATCCCCTAAGCAAAAACCCCCGATTCTATGTCCAGCACTCTCTATCTCTTTGAGCATTTGGGACAGACTACTGAAATCTAACAAGCTCCAATCCTTACACACTCCATTAGCTCCACTATTGAGAAACGCAAACTTCACCCCGGGCCTCATCCCTAGAACATTTCAATGGTGGATGAACAAAGGGCTACTGAGAATAGCAGATATATGTGATCATAGGGGTATCTCAATGAGAAAAGCACTAGAAGATATACATCAGCTACCGATCTCAGAATTCTTTAGATACACACAGATAGCACACTTTCTATATACTATATCAAGAAATTCAGACATAGCTACAATGACCCCAATGGAACACTTATGTATACAGTACGATAAGATCAGAGGGCATATCTCAGAAATATGCACAATCCTAATGAATTGTACTGAAAAGTTATAATATATGAAGAGATGGGAGGCTGACCTCCAGGAGAGTTTTGGGCTGGACAAGTGGCACAAAATAGCCCAGGGGGCCACGAAATCCATCATAAATACTTCATTAATAGAAGCAAATTTCAAAGTCTTAATGAGATGGTATATGGTCCCGGCAAGACTGGCGACCTTCATACCGAGGCATCCCCTTGATGTTTTCGTGGCTGTGGACAACTGGGGACGATGTACCACATATGGTGACAGTGTCCCAAGATGAGGCACTACTGGAACAGGGTGTACAATTTTGTGTACACCCTCACCCAGGTAAACCTGATTAAATCCCCAGGACAGGCATTGCTGGGTTCCGAGGTAGATTTTGGGGCCTCAAAATCCCAAAGCAGTCTTATAACGTTTATATTTACAGCAGCTGAAATTACAATAGCAAAATCTTGGAAATCGGCGATGGTGCCGTTTGACCAGCTCAAACAAACTCTCCAGGATCATGCTCAACTAACGAATGACAGCAACTTTAAATGATAAAATGCAACAGTTTGAAAAGATATAGAGTCCCTGGATCCAGTACTTAACGGGGGGCTCTGGGGCTGTATTGGTGTAGGGGGACAGGTGGGGGGCGGAAGTCGCGGTGTATTGGTTTAAGGGGACTTGTGGGGGGCGGAAGTTGGGGTGTGGGGGTCACTTTCTAAATTTCTAATGCCCCGTACACACGGTCGGATTTTCCAATGGACAATGTCCGATCAGAGCGTGTTGTCGGAAATTCCGACCATGTGTGGGCGCCATCGGACATTTTCCATCGGATTTTCCGACACACAAAGTTGGACAGCAGGAGATAAAATTTTCCGACAACAAAATCCGATCGTGTCAATTCCGACCGTGTGTGGCCTGTTCCGACGCACAAAGTGCCACGCATGCTCAGAAGAAATTCCAACACGGGACAGCTCGTTCTGGTAAACTTAGCGTTTGCAATGGATACAGCACTTTCGTCACGCTGCAATGTTAAAAATGGTTTAATACAGCGCACTCTCTTCTTCTTTATAATGTGACAAGAATTAAGTCATTTTGCTGCTCGTATTCACACACACTTCTCACAAACTTTTATTTGTGTTTTTTTAGTGGGATTCCCTGAATATATTGTTATTAGTTGTCACATCTGACAGTTTGATATTTTTTAATTTTTTTTTATTTTGGATTTTAAGCCTTTTTTTTTCTTTAATGTTTGTATTTTTTCCAAGGCTGATCTTTGTTCAATGTTATTTTTATTTTTACTCCAGAATATTTTTGGGTGTGTTTTGTGTGTCAAGTTACCCCAACACCATTGATATCTTTTATTATTTAATCTCAAGGAGATTGTTTGTTGTTGGTGTCCCTTGTTCATTTCACATTGTATATTTGAAATGTACCTGAATCCTCACAAACCAACTGTCCTTTTTGAAGTAAAACACATAGAAGAGTATAATTCAAAACAAAAATCCTTTATTAAGGGATCAGAACCAAACAAAGAGGAAGGCAACACTGGATCAACAAGAGAAATTAGCGAAGCCTGGGACCCCCATGGCAGACATCAATTCTTCAATATCAAAATTGGTGGCCTGAGGAGTCCATATGTAAGGGAGGGCAGTCTGGTCCAGGATTCACAGAGACTTGGATAGCAGCAGATGACATGTGTGTCCGCAGGCTGTGGTACCACAAGAGGCTGCATTTTTTTGCCCAACAGACTGGATCCAGGGTCCTCACTGTCTGGTCTTCCTTTCACGCTTCATTCCCGGCTGTGGCTGTGCAGTTGGAGATGTGGCAGGAGGAGGAGTAGGACCTGGAGGAGGAGTAGGACCTGCAGGAGGAGGAGGAGGACCATCCCAAAGCTGTGTGTGAGGTGTAATTTGGCCCCTCATACCTTTCGCCAGAGCCTCCGATATGAGGGCCTCACACATGGCTTTTTGGCCCTCCTCCATCCTCTGCATTTTATATGCTATGAAGGCAGCAATGTTCTCCTGCCTGGTGTGTGGTGCTCCCAGGACCTCTGTAGCCCTCCAAAAGAATCTGATAGCCGCCTCCTCTAGGGCACTCGTCCTACTGCCACTTTCTGTTTTCAGGGGGGGTGGAGGGACCTTGATATCAGCCAGCCGGCTCGGCCCGGCCACCTCCTGGCTGAGACTTCCCTGTGTATGAAAAAGGGACATAGTTGTAATGTTTTGCATCATCAATCACAATCCTAAATTAGTACTCCCAACTAACATATAGTTCACATCATTGATTGTACAAGCAGAAATATTTAGAGGAATGCTATACCTGGCTCAATCTGGGCTCCTCCACATGCGGCCTGGAAGGCCCAGGTTGGGCGTCAGAAGCCTCAGCCGGGGGGGAAGGAAGTGTGGAAGGAAGACTAGAGAGGGATGGCCTGGGTTCAGTCTGGCCTGCCAGAAAGTGCAGCCTGTCGTAGTACAACATCCTGGGGACATAGATGTCACCTGCTGCTCCGGATCTCTGTGAATCCAGGACTTTATTGCACTCCCTCAGATATGTGCTCCTCAGGCCACCAATGAAAATCTTTAAATAAGTGATGTCTGCCGTGGGGATCACCTGCTTCACAATTACCAACAATTGCTCCAGTGCTGCCTTCCTCTTTGGTTGGTTCTTGTAATGGGGGTGTTTAATCTCCCACAGACAGGGCAGCTCCCTTAGCATCTCTATGAATACTGAAATGAAGTCCTTATCTTTGAGTACCATATCCATGTTCACTGCAAGACACAACACAAGACAAAGCCTAATGTCACACAAAACTCTCCTAATCTTGTTACAATATAGGCCTCAATCTAGAAGCAGTATAGGCACAAGTTTGTCTCTTACCTTCGTTCTTACGATCGGCGTGTCCAATGCTCCTTCCTCCGCTCACAGATCAAACGTAATACGCACGCGTGTTACGCTTTATATACACTGCGCATGCATGTAACTCCGCCCGCCCCTGACGTTCTTTCTAGTGTATTCCCCACCCCTTTTCGTTCGGCGCAGTGGGGGAATAGCATGATGGCGGACATACAGCAGGTGCGGGCTAATTGTAGCAACGAGGAGGAGGAGGAAAGGGCGGATCCAGGCACGTCCCGATCCAGAAGGAGACGTTTTAGGGGCCACAAATATGTCGTTTGGGAGATGTTGGAGATGGTCGACATCATGAGGAAGTCCGACTATGACGGAAAATATGGGCCTTACCCCAACCCGAACATCCGAAAGGCCAAGATCATGGCGAAAGTGGTCAGGAGTCTTGAGAGGAATTTCGGGGTACGAAGGTCTAAAGATCAGCTCAGGAAGCGGTGGTCAGACCTGAAGTTGAGAGAGCCAGAGCAGTACCGAAAGATCCGGAGAGTGCTGCAAAAAAGTAAGTAGTTGTGCTGTGTTCCTATTCTTTCTGTCTTTATTACGTTCGTTCTGCTCCATATGCTTTTATTAGTTGTAACGTTTCAAAAGGTCAACTTTAATGTTCATGGGCACATTATTCGTTCGTATCAAACATTTTTCTTTCGGCCTCTAGAACACCATTGTTTAGGCCATATGCATTTTCACACATATTTGGGGGCCTACTTGGATGCCAAATATTTGTTTGTGTAGATGGGTTTGTTACTAGAATGAAATGCAAACTAGATTGTGTGTAAGGAGAGGACACTGAGCAGCTGTTTTCACATCTGGACACTGGAACACTAGTGTGGGACACAAGAACACCATTTTTATTAGGGGGGGCACACAGGTGCTCCAGTGTATACTATAGGGGGGGCTACATCTGTGAAGCTTGTACCAAACAGGTAAAGTATTGCAGCTTGACAAAGGGCAATAAAAAATATTCATCTTGGAACTCTGCTAAAATAGACAATTGTACCCCACTTCCAAGCAATGTTTCCTATTTCTAGTTCTGCCATCAAATATCTGTGTGCTAAGTATACCATTTTTGTTTTACATAGGGGAGAAAAGACTCGGACACCCCTCATCCCAGGAGACCAGAGACCCCCCCCTCTGAAAGAAGGGGAAATACCAACACAAGAAGAAGAGCAAGAGGAAGAAGAAGACGTGGTGGAGATTGGCACCACAACAGGTGAGTGTCTGCGACCACAGGCTCAGGTAAAAGGGATGGATGGTGGCAGATTTTTGAGACCTTTTTTTTTGTTCTTTATCTCTTTTTAGGTGATCGTGATCCAGAACGCTTTACATCTGAAAGTGCCCAGATACTGATCGGGGAGATCATGGGGTGTAATCTCCAATTGCAAAACATCCAGCAACAAATCAGTGATGTTATTTAAAAAAATAATAACATCATTGATGTTTTGGGGCGAATTTAAACCCCACAAAATCACCTGTTTTATCGTACCAAAATTTTTTAAATGTTTAGAAAAGCCAAATTTGGAGGATGCACACAGTGTGCCAACATGTGCTATCTGCCATCACGGGAGATCAATGGACGCGTTTTGGGGGTGCAACCCCTTCCTCAATTATAAAGTAGCGTTGAGGAAGGGCTTGCTCCCCCAAAACACGTCCCTTGATCCCCCCTGATGGCAGATAGCACATGTTGACATTCATAAATTGGTGTGCATCTTCCAAATTTGGCTTTTCCAGGGGTGATTTCCCCCCATCTGAACGCTATATCAAACACAGTTCATAAATACTCATGTCTGATATAGCCTTCAGGTTTTACCATATGTGAACTTTGTAAGTTCAAGTTTTTTGGCTTTCTTGTTGGTTTTACACAGGCCTGTTTTATCTGAAATGGATATTTCGATTTTTGATAATGCTACTGCAAACATTGTTATACAACAAACATGTTGGTTTGTTTTAAAAACCTTTGGGAAATGCACATGTGATTGTGCAGGTATAAAAAAGTGCCTTACTCAAGAATGTGTGGATTATTGTCTCAACACTACAACACTTTTGGGGTGATGTAATTGCTGTTTTATGCAAAAATGGGGGTTATTTCCTAAGGGCAAATCCTCTTTGCACTACAAGTGCAGGTTCAGTGCAGTTGCAAGTGCACTTGTAGTGAAATGTGTTTTTGCATTTAGGAAGTACCAGCCAACACTGTTTTTTATAAGGTTACCCAATCACGACATTTTCTGCACTCAACACATTTCTGTCAGGGTCAGCTAAAACAAACACAAGCAGTAAATGTCCACAAAGAATTTATTTTGGTTGTTTTTTATTTGAAAAAGGTGTCACAGATTGTCTGGCATATTGATAGCCCCCCTACCCACAAAGAACTCCAGGTAGCGTAACCGGACATCACGGGCATTCAGGGAGGGCAAGCCAGGACGACCACTTTCAAGTGCCGTCAGTGTTGATGGATTTGGGATTCCGGCCTCAGGCCCAACTGAGCCAGCATAGTTGGCTGAATGTTTTCTTAAAAAATTATGGAGAACACAGCAGGCAAGTATTATATGGTTCAGTTTATACTCCGCCATATGGATGGGTGTCAGAAATAATCGGAACCGGCTGGCCAGGATTCCAAATGTGTTCTCCACCACTCTTCGGGCTCTGGCCAGCCAGTAATTAAAAACCCTCTGTTCCGGGGTGAGGGTCCTCATCGGGAATGGCCGCATCAGGTGGTCCCCCAGCGCAAATGCTTCATCAGCAACAAACACAAATGGGAGACCTTCAACATTGTCCTCTGGAGGTGGCAAGTCCAAGCTGCCATTCTGGAGATGCCTGTAGAACTCCGTCTGGGCGATCACTCCACCATCGGACATCCGGCCATTCTTCCCCACGTCCACATACAAGAACTCGTAATTAGCCGACACCACCGCCAACATCACTATACTATTAAACCCCTTGTAATTATAATAGTACGACCCCGAGTTGGGTGGTGGGACGATGTGGACGTGTTTCCCATCAATTGCCCCTCCGCAGTTAGGAAAGATGGGAAGCAGATTAGACACAAACATTATGGGGCAACCTCCAGATAGCATTTACTAAGGGGAATTTAACAACAACAAAGTATAAGGTACACCTATCATATCCCCCCCCCCCCTCATGAGCCATTTCTAACATTATAGGGGGGGAACTCTTGGACAGGTAACCCTCTTCACTTCATTGAGAGATGAATGCCTAAATACAGGGTATTACTTGGAACAGCCCCTCCTTAGTTACACTATTGGCAGACCACTGGACAGGTAAGAAGTGTCATAATACAAAGATATAAATACACACTGTACACATTTGAGGACATTTGAACATTCTGCTATTACCTATCAAGATAATAATAGGATACAAAAACTTTAAACAGTACCATTGGAAAGTATACAGGCAGGCCCTTGCACTACATGCTTTGGGGAATTCATCCATATATCTGACCAGTAAAGAGATGGGTATAGTGTGTATGGGTTTGGCAAAGTCAGCAGATAGATGATTGAGGATAGATAGAGAATTGGGATCAGCTGACTTAGCAGTTGGGGGGGGGGGTTAAAAAAAATTTGGGGACACCACAAAAAAAAGCCTCTGGCACTCTGCCTGAATTTAAATCAAAAATAACATTTCCAAACATTTTAGGGGGTGTTTGGGGTAAAGCACTACTATGGAGCTGATAAAATACATTGTTAAGTGACTACATGAGGTGAATATAGGGCAGAAGACACCATGCTGGGGAGGTTAGTGAAGGGCAAATATGTATGAAGGACATAAAATAATAATTACCTAAAAATCCAACATGCATGAGAACAAAGGGGACATTCACAGCATATTACAATCATGGTAATTAGGAAATGAGGGAAGAAATACAATATATTATCAAACATTCAATACAATAAAATGTGATATAAAAGGATAAAAATCTTACCTTCATATACTCCTTCTGCAGGACCTGGATGATGGCAGAACAGGTCTCTGGGATAATGATCCCCAGAGCCTGGGGGGAGATGCCTGTCGAGAACTTGAGGTCCTGCAGGCTTCTCCCTGTGGCCAAATACCGCAAGGTAGCGACCAACCTCTGCTCCGGAGTGATGGCTTGCCTCATGCAGGTATCCTGCCTGCTAATATAGGGGGTCAGCGAAGCCAACAAACGGTGAAACACGGGGTCTGTCATCCTGAGAAAGTTCCTGAAATCATCAGGATTATTCTCACGGATCTCACGGAGCAAAGGCATATGACAGAACTGGTCACGCTGAAGCAACCAATTCTTGGTCCATGAACTCCTCCCCACCCTGTTCATGGACTGGACTTGTGTCAAGGTCAGGACCCCAACACCAAGCCCCCACACAGCACGAACTCTACGAGGAGTACACATACGAAACATGGCTAGAAAACGGTCGGCTGCTCAGAACGAAGTAACAGAACGCACTGAAGAACAGCAAGGCCTGTGAAGAGCGACCTGAAAAACAGCAACGAGCGGGCAAGATTGCACAGAAAACTCCGATACGAACTGACTGCACGCACTGAAGAGCAGATACAAACCCACAAGCACAAACTGAACGGCAGAAAACGATCTGAAAGCCACGAGTCTGAAAAAGCGCGAATCGTCTCTCACCAAACTTTTACTAACACGAGATTAGCAAAAGGAGCCCAAAGGGTGCCGCGCTTGGCTCTGAACCGGCCTTTTCTAGTCTCGTCGTACGTGGTGTACGTCACCGCGTTCTTGGCGATCGGAAATTCCGACAACTTTGTGCGACCGTGTGTACGCAAAACAAGTTTGAGCCAACATCCGTCGGAAAAAATCCTAGGATTTTGTTGTGGGAATGTCCATACAAAGTCCGACCGTGTGTACGGGGCATAACTCTTTATTTCTTTCTTTCTTTTCAACTACCTCTCCTTGGGTACAGCTTTCCTCTTTGGTACCCCTAATTGGGCTGACAAAATAATGTGGGTCATCTTGCCGAAATCTAAAAATGTTAATTCAGCCTAGACACAGACCCCACTAGAATAACACGAATGTAGCAACGATAATATTAATTACAACTCGGATGGTAATATGTCAGCACCATATCATAGAAAGTTTATATTTGTCTTAAAATGTGATGTTACAAATATCACTACGAAACTGTTTACATATTTTGTACTTCTGTTTTATTGTGGAAAATGTGAAAACTTGAAATAAAAACCAGTGAAACCAAATATAGCATGGGGGTAACTACCCTGGGGAGCATGTACCAATGCAACCCCTCTTCTTTTTTTTTCTCTGTTTAAATACCCTCCTTATTATTTGTTTGGGATTTACCCAGTTTCTTTTTGTTTATTGTCAGATGATCGACATATGATGCCTTCCTTAATCCGTCTTACAATGGCATAACGGCTTCTTGGTTAGCAAATTGTTTTTTCTGTGATGTTTTTACAACATACCAATTATATGATTACATAGTTACATAGTTACATAGTAGGCGAGGTTGAAAAAAGACACAAGTCCATCAAGTCCAACCTATGTGTGATTATGTGTCAGTATTACATTGTATATCCCTGTATGTTGCGTTCATTTAGGTGCTTATCTAATAGTTTCTTGAAACTATCGATGCTCCCCGCTGAGACCACCGCCTGTGGAAGGGAATTCCACATCCTTGCCGCTCTTACAGTAAAGAACCCTCTACGTAGTTTAAGGTTAAACCTCTTTTCTTCTAATTTTAATGAGTGGCCACGAGTCTTGTTAAACTCTCTTCTGCGAAAAAGTTTTATTTCTATTGTAGGGTCACCAGTACGGTACTTGTATATTGCAATCATATCCCCTCTCAAGCGTCTCTTCTCCAGAGAGAATAAGTTCAGTGCTCGCAACCTTTCCTCATAATTAAGATCCTCCAGACCCTTTATTAGCTTTGTTGCCCTTCTTTGTACTCCCTCCATTTCCAGTACATCCTTCCTGAGGACTGGTGCCCAGAACTGGACAGCATACTCTAGGTGCGGCCGGACCAGAGTCTTGTAGAGTGGGAGAATTATTGTTTTATCTCTGGAGTTGATCCCCTTTTTAATGCATGCCAATATTCTGTTTGCTTCGTTAGCAGCAGATTGGCATTGCATGCCATCTACTAGGACCCCCAGGTCCTTTTCCATCCTAGATTCCCCCAGAGGTTCTCCCCCCAGTGTATAGATTGCATTCATATTTTTGCCACCCAAATGCATTATTTTACATTTTTCTACATTGAACCTCATCTGCCATGTAGTTGCCCACCCCATTAATTTGTTCAGATCTTTTTGCAAGGTTTCCACATCCTGCGGAGAAGTTATTGCCCTGCTTAGCTAGTATCGTCTGCAAATACAGAGATTGAACTGTTTATCCCATCCTCCAGGTCATTTATGAACAAATTAAATAGGATTGGTCCCAGCACAGAACCCTGGGGAACCCCACTACCCACCCCTGACCATTCCGAGTACTCCCCATTTATCACCACCCTCTGAACTCGCCCTTGTAGACAGTTTTCAATCCATGTACTCACCCTATGGTCCATGCCAACCGACCTTATTTTGTACAGTAAACGTTTATGGGGAACTGTGTCAAATGCTTTTGCAAAATCCAGATACACTACGTCTACGGGCCTTCCTTTATCTAGATGGCAACTCACCTCCTCATAGAAGGTTAGTAGATTGGTTTGGCAAGAACGATTCTTCATGAATCCATGCTGATTACTGCTAATGATACCGTTCTCATTACTAAAGTCTTGTATATAGTCCCTTATCATCCCCTCCAAGAGTTTACATATTATTGATGTTAGGCTAACTGGTCTGTAATTCCCAGGGATGTATTTTGGGCCCTTTTTAAATATTGGTGCTACATTGGCTTTTTTCCAATCAGCTGTTATCATTCCAGTCAGTAGACTGTCTGTAAAAATTAGGAACAACGGTCTGGCAATCACTTGACTGAGTTCCCTAAGTACCCTCGGATGCAAGCCATCAGGTCCCGGTGATTTATTAATGTTAAGTTTCTCAAGTCTAATTTTAATTCTGTCCTCTGTTAACCATGGAGGTGTTTCCTGTGTTGTGTCATGAGCATAAACACTGCAGTTTTGGTTACTGAAGCCCCCCCGATTCACTCGTGAAGCCTGAGGAGAAGAATAAATTCAATACCTTCGCCATCTCCCCATCCTTTTGTAACCAGATGTCCTTCCTCGTTCTTTATGGGGCCAATATGGTCAGTCCTCTGTTTTTTACTGTTTACATACTTAAAGAATTTCTTGGGATTTTTTTTGCTCTCCTCCGCTATGTGTCTTTCATGTTCTATCTTAGCCGTCCTAATTGCACCCTTACATTTCTTGTTGCATTCTTTATAAAGTCTGAATGCTGAGAATGATCCCTCAACCTTGTATTTTTTGAGGGCCTTCTCCTTTGCTTTTATATGTGTGACGGGAGGGCCGTGGAACTCAGAATCCCTTGGAAAGTAGGGGATGTCCTTGTTTCAGCTCCCCATATACCTCTTATGTCTAAGTCACCCTGTGCTATCCTGGCACAGGGTGAGTGAGAAAATATATCTTGGACTACTTAAAATGGGACAGTAATATTTGTCCACAATATCTCCCAGGATGTATGTAGAGACTATTACTGGTGTTGTCTAGTTCTTGGGGGTTCCTTTAGCTAGATCCATTGGACTCGTGTTCCAGAACTTAGGAAGCGGTATACTGATGGAAGCACTCAAGCGGAGTGTGGGATGTTCCATGACAATATGCATTTTTACATTGGAGTTAAGCCATCCAGGACTTTTGTTCACCCTTTTAAATTACCCAATGGGATACATTGGCTAATGCCCTTATTTAATATACTCTTAAAGAAAACCCATCTCTCCTCCGTATTCTTTGTTCCTAATATTTTATCCCAATTTATGCCTTTTAGCAAGGTTTGTAGTTTAGGGAAGTTGGCTCTTTTGAAATTCAGTGTCTTTGTATTCCCTTTATGTTTCCTATTTGTGTGATTTATACTGAAACTAATTGACCTGTGATCGCTGTTACCGTATTTCCACATCCGGGATCAGGTCTATATTGTTGGTAATCAGTAGATCCAGTAATGTTTTATTTCTAGTTGGGGCGTCTACCATCTGACCCATAAAATTGTCCTGCAAGACATTAAGGAATAGGGATGAGCCGAACACCCCCCTGTTCGGTTCGCACCAGAACATGCGAACAGGAAAAAAGTTTGTTCGAACACGCGAACACCGTTAAAGTCTATGGGACACGAACATGAATAATCAAAAGTGCTAATTTTAAAGGCTTATATGCAAGTTATTGTCATAAAATGTGTTTGAGGACCTGGGTCCTGCCCCAGGGGACATGGATCAATGCAAAAAAAAGTTTTAAAAACGGCCGTTTTTTCAGGAGCAGTGATTTTGATAATGCTTAAAGTCAAACAATAAATGTGTAATATCCCTTTAAATTTCATAGCTGGGGGGTGTCTATAGTATGCCTGTAAAGGGGCGCATGTTTCCCGTGTTTAGAACAGTCTGACAGCAAAATGACATTTCGAAGGAAAGGAAAACCCATTTAAAACTACTCGCGGCTATTGCATTGCCGACAATACACATATAAGTTCATTGATAAAAACGGCATGGGAATTCCCCACAGGGGAACCCCGAACCAAAATAAAAAAAAAAAAAAAATGACGTGGGAGTCCCCCTAAATTCCATACCAGGCCCTTCAGGTCTGGTATGGATTTTAAGGGGAACCCCGGCCGAAATTTAAAAAAAAAATTACGTGGGGTTCCCCCTAAATTTCATACCAGACCCTTCAGGTCTGGTATGGATTTTAAGGGGAACCCCGCGCCAAAAAAAAAACAAATGGCGTGGGGTCCCCCCAAAAATCAATACCAGACCCTTATCCATGCACGCAACCTGGCAGGCCGCAGGAAAAGAGGGGGGACGAGAGTGTGCCCCCCCCTCCTGAATCGTACCAGGCCACATGCCCTCAACATTGGGAGGGTGCTTTGGGGTAGCCCCCCAAAACACCTTGTCCCCATGTTGATGAGGACAAGGGCCTCATCCCCACAACCCTGGCCGGTGGTTGTGGGGGTCTGCGGGGGGGGCTTATCGGAATCTGGAAGCCCCCTTTAACAAGGGGACCCCCAGATCCCGGCCCCCCCCTGTGTGAAATGGTAAGAGGGTACTTACCCCTACCATTTCACTAAAAAACTGTCAAAAATGTTAAAAATGACAAGAGGCAGTTTTTGACAATTCCTTTATTTAAATGCTTCTTCTTTCTTCCATCTCCCTTCATCTTCTTCTTCTGGTTCTTCTGGCTCTTCTGGTTCATTCAGAGCCCCTTAAATTTTTCACTCTTTGTTATATTGCAGCCATTTGCTAAAATCATTGAAGTTGAATTTTTTTCCTCATTAGCCACTTCCCGCCCGCCCACGTCATATGACGTCCTGGGCTTTGAGCTGGTATATCTGAATGATGCCTGTAGTTACAGACATCATTCAGATATTGCCAGTTTCAGCCAGCGAATCTCTACACCATAGGAATGATCATAGCGGCCGTTCCACCGCTTGATCGTTCCTATGGGAGGCGAGAGGGGATGTCCCCCCCTCCCGCCGCCCTCCGGTGCTTGTTCCGACTCACTGTTACGATCGGTGAGGCAGAGAGCAGATCCGCCAGTGCCGGATGTAGATCATAGAGATTTCCGGTGGACCAGATGGTCGCCGGAGTCTCTATGATCATCGGAGGCCGGGCGCGATGTTATGACATCACGCCCGGCCTCTCCATTCAAAAAAACGGCACCGCTTCGGCTGGGAAGCGGTGATCGTTTTATTTTTTTTTTTATTTCAGGCTTCCCAGCCTAGTGGTTAGATATGGCTCTTATTGACCCCATATCTCACTATTAAGAGGACCTGTCATGTCATATTCCTATTACAAGGGATGTTTACATTCCTTGTAATAGGAATAAAAGTGATCAATTTTTTTTTTTTTCAAAAAAGTGTCAAAATAAATAAAATAAAATAAAATTAACAATAAATAAAAAAAAAAATTAAAGTGCCGCTGTCCCCGTGTGCTTGCACGCAGAAGCAAACGCATATGTATGTCCCGCCCCCGTATGAAAATGGTGTTCAAACCATACATGTGAGGTATCGCCGCAAACGTTGGAGTGAGAGCAATAATTTTGTCCCTAGACCTCCTCTGTAACTCAAAACATGTAACCAGTAAAAGCGTCGCCTATGGGGATTTTTAAGTACCGAACATTGGCGCCATTCCACGAGCGTGTGCAATTTTGAAGCGTGACATGTTAGGTATCTATTTACTCAGCGTAAATTCATCTTTCACAATATGTCAAAACATTGGGCTAACTTTACTGCTTTGTTTTTTTTTAAAACACAAAACTGTTTTTTTCCCAAAAAAAAGGCGGTTGAAAAATTCCTGCGCAAATACTGTGTGAGATAAAAAGTTGCAACAACCGCCATTGTATTCTCTAGGGTCTTTGCTAAAAAAATATATATAATGTTTGGGGGTTCTATGTAATTTTCTAGCAAAAAAATGATGATTTTTACATGTAGGAGAGAAATGTCAGAACTGGCCTGGTAGGGAAGTGGTTAATGTACACACAGCACCCCATATTGACAGAAAAACACAGAATTGTTGACATTTTTGCAGGTTTATTAAAAAAGAAAAACTGAAATATCACATGGTCCTAAGTATTCAGATCCTTTGCTGTGACACTCATATTTAACTCTGCTGTCCATTTCTTCTGATCATCCTTGAGATGGTTCTACACCTTCATTTGAGTCCAGCTGTGATTGATTATACTGATTCTACTTGATTATGAAAGCCACACACCTGTCTTTATAAGACCTTACAGCTCACAGTGCATGTCAGAGCAAATGAGAGTCGTGAGGTCAAAGGAACTGCCTGAAGAGCTCAGAGACAGAATTGTGGAAAGGCACAGATCTGGCCAAGGTTACAAAAAATTTCTGCTGCACTTAAGGTTCCTAAGAGCACAGTGGCCTCCATAATCCTTAAATGGCAGACGTTTGGGATGACCAGAACCCTTCCTAGAGCTGGCCGTCTGACCAAACTGAGCTATCGGGGGAGAAGAGCCTTGGTGAGAGAGGTAAAGAAGAACCCAAAGATCACTGTGGCTGAGCTACAGAGATGCAGTCGGGAGATGGGAGAAAGTTGTAGAAAGTCAACCATCACTGCAGCCCTCCACCAGTCGGGGCTTTATGGCAGAGTGGCCCGATGGAAGCCTCTCAGTGCAAGACACATGAAAGCCTGCATGGAGTTTGCTAAAAAACACCTGAAGGACTCCAAGATGGTGAGAAATAAGATTCTCTGGTCTTATGAGACCAAGATAGAACTTTTTGGCCTTAATTCTAAGCGGTATGTGTGGAGAATACCAGGCACTGCTCATCAGCTGTCCAATAGAGTCCCAACAGTGAAGCATGGTGGTGGCAGCATCATGCTGTGGGGGTGTTTTTCAGCTGCAGGGACTGGATGCCTGGTTGCAATTGAGGGAAAGATGAATGCAGCCAAGTAAAAGGGAAATCCTGGACGAAAACCTTCTCTAGAGTGCTTAGGATCTCAGACTGGGCCCAAGGTTTACCTTCCAACAAGACAATGACCCTAAGCACACAGCTAAAATAACGAAGGAGTGGCTACACAACAACTCCGTGACTGTTCTTGAATGGCCCAGCCAGAGCCCTGATTTAAACCCAATTGAGAATCTCTGGAGAGACCTAAAATGGCAGTCCACCAACATTTACCATCCAACCTGACAGAACTGGAGAGGATCTGCAAGGAGGAATGGCAGAAGATCCCCAAATCCAGGTGTGAAAAACTTGTTGCATCTTTCCCAAAAAGACTCATGGCTGTATTAGATCAAAAGGGTGCTTCTACTAAATACTGAGCAAAGGGTCTGAATACTTAGGACCATGTAATATTTCAGTTTTTCTTTTTTAATAAATCTGCAAAAATGTCAACAATTCTGTGTTTTTCTGTCAATATGAGGTGCTGTATGTACATTAATGAGGATAAAAATGAACTTAAATGATTTTAGCAAATGGCTGCAATATAACAAACAGTGAAAAATTTAAGGGGGTCTGAATACTTTCCATCCCACTGTAGATTTACTTAGGTATATTATCCATTTTTGAGGTCCCCCTAAAAATCTATACGAGACCCTTAATCCAAGCATGCAGTCTGACTCGCAGGAAAGGGAGACGGATGTGCGTGCATAAAGTAAGTGCCCATTAATATCCCTACATGAAGGGGTGTCATTTTTTGTGAAAAATTTTATTTAAATGTTCACTATTTAACTCTCATTTTTCAGCCCCTTTAACCTCCCTGGCAGTATTCCCGAGTGTGGCTCTGGGTTAAATTTCAGTACCATTATCGTTAACCTCGAGCCACACTCAGGATTTCATCTCAGGATCCTGGTCCAGTGTACTTACCTTGTCCCCAGGATCCTGTGATGTCCCCCCCGCTGTGTCTGCGGGCTGTGTCCTCCGCCCTATGCCTATGTGTGCCGGGCTCCATTCCCTGTGAGCGTTGCGATGCATGGGGCGCGGAGCCTGGCGGCAAATTCAAAAAATGCAAAATTCATAACACATACAGTACACTGTAATTTTACAGATTACATTACTGTATGAAATCATTTCACATCCCTTTTGTCCAGTGCCCTGCGTGCACTTTTATATTACATATACTGTCTTTGTGCCTGTAAATTTGAGATTGTCCATGGCAACCAAAAAGTGTCCCTTTACGTCAAAAGCGGATTTAGACCAGCTAGAAAATAGCAATAGTAAATTAGAACACTTACAGACTTGAGAGATAGTGAATCGTGTGGAAATTTATTTTATTATTATTATATTATTATTTTTTATAATTATAGTTATTTATTATATTATAATTTATGATTTTGTGTTTTAAACTTTATCATACCAGGGATGTCTACTAGACTCTTGTTTGGACAGATTCAAGTGTGTTATTTCTAAGAATTACAGGCCTACAATATAAAATGCCAGATATCAATGCAAAACAACGTACTGATTTGAGGCACAAAAATCTGACATAATCATACCGCCAGGGTGGCTTCAGCAGTTTTTACTATACATATGTGGGAATCTGTTGCCCTCTATTGTTTATATTTGTGAATAACCTAGCTATTACAGAGTTATATATAATTATGTATCAGTACTTCCGCTCTAGGAGACTGGCTTGAAGACACCAGAAGGAGGAAGTGTAGACCATTTGAGTCTAGTATAGATCTTGTATGGTCCTTAGAATGTTAAACATACTCTGATCACCACCAGTAAACTTGAATCTTAATTAACCATCCATCCATCTGACTCATACAAGGAACAAAACCAGAAAGCCCAACATAGTGTAAAACAGTAAAAGAAAACCTTTAATATAAAGTAGTATAGCATACACATTTATAATGTCGCAATTGCGCTTAAACCACTTCAGCCCCGGAAGATTTTACCCCCTTCTTGACCAGAGCACTTTTTGCGATTCGGCACTGCGTCGCTTTAACTGACAATTGCGATGTTGCACCCAAACAAAATTGATGTCCTTTTTTTCCCCACAAATTGAGCTTTCTTTTGGTGGTATTTTATCACCTGCATTTTTTATTTTTTGCGCTATAAACAAAAAAAGAGCGACAATTTTGAAAAAAACGCAATATTTTTAACTTTTTGCTATCATTTTTTATTTCAGTAGAGTTTTATTGTATATTGAACAGAAGGTATACAGTATTAGAAGGTCATATAAAAATACAATGAATACACAATCTTTCAAAGTATGCTTATAAAAAGCTTATAAGAAATAAGATTATGGATAATAACGTTAAGATAATAAAAGTGAAAGCAAAATTTGTAATTTCACCTATACCTTTTATATAACAATTCACGCAATCTAAATGAGCTGCGAAAATCGTACACAAGTAAATTATATTAAATACCTTAAATCTGGTAAATTAAAGTAATTTTGTGTGTAATAGAACAAACCAAATATCTATAAATAAATGATATGAAAGCTTAGGATAGGTCGGCTTAGAAGTAATCTTAACAATGAAGGGACACATATGGTAAATATTGTAGCGAACTCGAAGGATTGCAGTCTCTGGACCTCTAGCGAATCCTTACTAACCTGAAAGATTATATGTGTCTCAGCTGCAAATTGGGAAAATTAGTTCTATGATTAAGGAGATATCAAGAAAACAGAAATTATAAATAAAGGGTATAATAGGGGGGAGATCAAAGCTTAAGAAGAAATATCTATATCTAAGGGGGATAGAAAGGGGATGATAGAAGCATTTAAGGGTGTCCTGCAATAACGACCTTATTATGAATATAACTATATTTTAGTGAAGGATAAGTAAGGGTAATGAGAGAAAAATAAGGAGAGGGAATTACTTCTTCTTCCTCCATCTACCTGATCTAAAAGTAAGTTGAAGGATTACCTGGAGATTAAGTGTTTGAATTCAGATGATATTTGGAAGAGGCGACAACACACCCATGTTTTCTGGAATATATGAGACGTATCCCTGGCTTGATGAATCAATTTTTCCATATCTGCCACTCTATTTATGCGACTAAACCAATCTCCAATAGTGGGGGGAGTAACATTTTTCCAAAGAGCTGGAATACACATTTTAGCTGCACTGATTAAATGCAAAGCCAATGACTTATGGTACCGGTATTTTGGGATGAGAATGGTATAAAAACATTTGTGCTGGGCTGAAGTCTATTGGAATTGCGGAGATGCGAGCAGTTAAATGATTTCCTTCCAGAAGGGTTGACTACGATGGCAAGACCACATTACATTTGGTAAAGAAGCATCTGCATCTCCGCATCTCCAACAGTTCGGTGGTATTGAGGGGGAAATTTTATGTAATCGGAGTGGAGTTTTATACCATCTTGAAAAAATCTTGAAACCATTCTCTTGTACGGACACATTAATAGAACCTTTATGAATGTGAGAGTAAACTCTACTCCAATCCTCCTCCGTTAGGTCAATAGAAAGATCTCTTTCCCAACACTGACTTGCAATATTGGATTTAGGACTGTGGCATGAGAAGAAAAGGGAGTAAAGTTCAGAAATAATATGTATCTGTGGTACCGTTCTTGTACATATCAATTCAAAAGAAGTATATTGTCTAGCATGAGCTTCTCGAGTCAGAGGATTATTCAAGAAATGCCTAATTTGGGAGTAAGACCAAAATGGAAAGGGGTGGTCTGAGTTCTGTGAAGATAAATCAGTCAAATTCATAAAAGAATTGTTTTGAAAAAAAATGGGCAGTTCTCATATTGGTAGGAGGCCAAGAGTTTGCAAGGAATGTTTCCGAAAGGTCTGGTGGGAATTCTGAGTTGTTACGAATAAGTGTAAGAGGTCCTGGGGTAAATTTGAAATTTTTGACAGGACTTAGGGAATATTTGTAAAGTATTACTAATTAGAGGATGTTGTTTACAATTTTGCGGAATGTGAGTAGGAGTAATCCAAAGTAGTTGGTGTAGAAGTATGGGAGAAAAGGAATGTTCAATGCTTACCCAGTCTTTAGTAGAGAAATTAACATTCCAGTCAATAATTCTTGCCAACTGGCAAGCCTAGTAATATTTGGTGATATCTGGAAAACCTATACCCCCTTTCATTTTGGGTATGGTCATTCTTTTATGGCTCAATCTAGGTTTCACCTTGACCCACATAAATGTAGAGCAAGCTGTACGAATCAAAGTAAAAAAAGCTTGAGGTATTTTGATGGGAACTGTTTGTAGGATATATAGAATTCTTGGGAGGATATTCATTTTGATTATAGATGTTCTACCAAACCAGGAGAAGATACCTGTAGACCATGACTTCAAATCTTTTTGGATGTTATGAAGAATGGGGATGTAGTTTATTGAATAGAGTTTAGATAAATAAATTGGTAATTGGATACTTAGATAAGTGATTCATTCTTTACTCCATTTGAAAGGGACTGGGAGCGAGAAATCTCATCAAGTTCTAGAGAAACATTCAGTGCTTCTGATTTGTTAAAATTAATTTGACGATTAGCTAAATTCCTGAACATATCAAAATCTTTGAGTTTATTTGGAATAGTAATGTGAGGATCTGAGAGAAATAATAGAATGTCATCGGCAGGGGCCGCAAGTTTGTAGGTGTGTTGATTAATGGTTATACCCTTGATGCCAGGGTTATATCTTAGATGTTGAAGTAAGGGTTCAAGGGTGAGAACAAAAATTAGTGGAGATAGGGGGCATCCCTGACGAGTACCATTTGAGATTGGGAAGGCCATTAATTCTGACCCTGGCCGTTGGGGAAGAGTATAAAGCCAGGATGAAATGTAACTTACGGTCTGGCAAGCCAGTCATTTTAGGGGGTTCAAGCATATTAAGACAATTAAGACAATTAATGGGTGGAGCCAGTGATCCTTAGAGCTACTATTTATTTCAAAGTTTCATGTCAGTAATGTGGTTATGACTAAGGCCTTATAGGCTGAAACGCGTCAACTGTTCTCATTTGTGTTTGGTCACTGTGGCTTGTCAATAAATATTACACTTTTTAAGAGCAATCATCGGAGTGCGGATAATCTTTTCCTCATTTCCCTACTCAGCCAGCAACTGTGGATCGAGGACCCAGGATCTCAGCTTTCTATGTGATGTATGGGTAGAAGCACTGACTTTTTTGTTTATATTCTGGACTTTATTCGTTTGTTAGTGCTCCCTGTGAAAACAAGATTGCTATTCATAGCTTGATAGCTTGATACCTGTTATTGCCACATTGACAAATTGCATGACATGGAACTTCATTCGAGTGAGACAACCAAGGACAATGTGGTCCCATAGACATGCAGAAATCGTGTCAATACCGTTTTTACAAGGGATCCTTCACAGGTTCTGGACAGCACAGCCTGTGAAGTGGAATTCAACAAATTACTCCGCCATATAAAATCAGAGGTCACCTATTAAGAAGATCCCCACTACAGTCTATCCTGGGACTTTTGTACAGGAATGGAATGCTATCTTGTCTAACTGCTCATTTGAACTGATGAGACTAATTGTCCGGTATGAACAAGAGTGTTTGGACAAAATTAACTCAAATATCAAAGATCAAAGAGAAGCAGTAAATACGTTTGCACATTTACCTACATTCACAGATTCAGAAAACAAACTGCAACGGACGATAGAGGAATTAGAAACACAGATTACAAAGGTCAAAAGGACTAAATACCTCCGTGATGTGGCTGATTACCAGAGCAATACAGTTTACGAGTGGGGGGAGGAGTAGAAGCTTCAGCTCTACACCACGATCTATTCTCAGGAGAAAACACAGATCTGCTAGTATAATTAAGAAAGTGGGCTTCAGCTCACCGGAGGCATCGGGTTCCTTATCTTAAGTTGAAGATACAGCCGAGGGGGATGGTCTGTCCGTCTCTGATGCTCCTGCAGCTCTGAGAATATCCACTCCCCGAATCTCTTCAGACAAGGTTTTTTCCGGTGGAAGTGTTAACCCCGAGGGGTCAAAAAACGCCATGTCAGCAACATACTACCAGCAACGAAGAAAAAACAAACAACCAGAAAACAGGACACTGCAAGAAAAGGCAAAGGCAAGGGGGGAGAAGACGGAGATCGGCACTATCCACAGAGAAGAAAGAAATAAGTAGCAAACTATCAACCATCACCTCAGTAGTGGATGAGGTTTTGACTGATTCTGAATTATCTCTGTTGTCACGGGTCTATCTTTTTCACCCACCTATCACTTTGATATTTTTAATACTATTTTGGACACCAACAGGTTTGTCACGAACCACATTTTCAACAGGGAATTGACGAACAGGTGGATGACCCACTGACATCAGAGATGGTGAGTGAATCTGACCAAAACCAATCAATTGTAGAACAAGATGTTCGCCCGCATGTTTCTTTTATGTTTCAGGATTTATCTGCATCATTAACTTTAGAACAGCTGTATTCAGAATCGCATATGGGCTCCTATGGAGTTTCATGCAGTACATCACAATATGGGGATAAGTTTTTCTACCCTGTAAATGCGAGAAACTCTACTATAGACACTTTTCAGGCTGTAATAGAAGGGAATTGATTGGCTAAGTCTATCACGGCCATCAGAGACTGGCACCCGCCCCTGTCTGTGTCATTGGATTACCTATAACACGGCCGCACCCATCCGCCTCTGGCAATATGGCCGCTATAGCACTTCCTTAAGGCTTCGAGAAAATGGCTGCCCATTATAGCCTATGGGAGAGCTATTTAAGGACACTTACAGTGCCTCCCTGCATCCCCTGATGAAGTTACGTGGGTCGTGACATCACTCGTAGGAACGGGACAGGCACTCTATGTTTGACTAGTGTTACAAGCTCGCCGCTCTTTGAATCTCCACTCAGTACTAATGTTTTTAATGTGAGTATTTTGTTTTGCTTTAATAAAATCTGATTTTATGCCAAACGATATTACACTATTGTGGGATCTTCCTTTGATGTTTTTATCTTGGTGACCCCTGGACACTACTTGGAGAGACGTATGTCCCCAGAGGAGACAAGCCAGGATAAGACTTAAATATTGCCGCCCCCACTACTGGTTGATGCTGTGGTTCCATTAGTTAAGGGCTGCCATGCCCAAAATTGGCTAACGCGAGTACCCCATTACCTTCAGGTAAGGGGCCACTGCACACCATTGTGTGTTGTGTTACATGAAGAAAGAATATAGATCACCATTGTATTCAGTCACTTTAATCATCTCCAAGTGGATCACTCTTACACACATTTTTTGGACTTTATGATTAGTTTTCACTTCCCTATGCACATTTATTTGTGGACTTTATTTGCTTAAATATCACATGGTTCTAGTGAAACTGTCACTTTTATTAAGTTTTCATGAGCACCAGTCACTTTTAATGTACACTTGTCTGTTGTGTGCCTGGCTGCACTGTATATATATAATTTCTAGCCAGATATTTTTATGTTATTTTATCTATTTATGATTACTCTGCACAAGGGTCTTAATTATATGTTGATTTATCACGTAATTTATTATTAATACGTCAGAGTCACTACAAAGATTGTGTCACACTTATACTGGTATTTTACTTAGATTTTTCACACACTTGCATACGTTTCAAGGATTAGCGCAGCACCACACTTTTACCTAATAGAGGGGGAATTGATACAACTGAAACAACGTTGCTCAACATCTAGAAAGACTAATATCTAAAAGCAATAGAAAGAGGCTCTACAGCAATTAAAAGAAAATAAAGGGTTAGTGATAAATGAAGCAGACAAGAGAGGAGCAGTGGTGGTGATGACTAGGGAACAATATAGATCTGAAGCCATTAGACGGCTCAGTGACAGTGACACATATCGACCCCTGTCCAACAACCCCACTACTGTTTTTCAATCAACTCTTTTAAAACATTTACAGTTGGGCTTCAGTATGAGAGTTCTGTCATCCAAAACTGCTGAGTATCTCTATGTGGATAAACCTGTGGTGCCGGTATTCCATCATCTCCCTAAAATTCATAAACTTGATCGTCCCATTCAGTGATGACCAATCGTGGCTGGAATTGGCTCCTTATTTGTGCGTTTGGGAGAATGGGTAGATCGGCACCTACAGCCTTTGGTACACAGATTGCCTGGCTACATCAGAGATACGAGCACAGTCCTGTCCCATATCACATCTGTCAAGTGGATATCCACCTATGTGTGGGCTACACTGGACGTGAGGACACTTTATTTGTTGATCTCCCACAGTGCTGGATTGCAGGCCATCCAATATCATCTTCAACACTACAGCTCCTACTCTCAGGAGCTACGGGAGTTTATTCTGTTAAGCTTTTATTAAAGCATAATTATTTTTTATTTGATGGCGTATATTATGTCCAGCGCTGTGGGGCGTTGATGGGTGCTAGATTCTCACCATCCATGGCGAACCTCTACATGGGTTGGTGGGAGGAACAAGTTTTGTTCTCTCCCAGCAACAATTTTGCTAGGCAGATTATTTGGTATGGTCGCTATATCGATGACCTTGTGATGGTGTGGGATGGTGACATTATGGGATTGCACGAATTTTTGAAATTTCTAAATGATAATCAGTTAAACCTACATTTTTCAATTGAGCATGATGTTTCCAGTATCCACTTTTTAGACATTATCCTAAAGGGCGATACAACCACAGGTAATGTTTCAACATGCACCTATAGGAAACCATGCTCTCCCACACTACACTTTTTGCAACCAGTTGTCATCCATCCCACACCATCAATGCCATCCCTTATGGGGAGTTTATTCGAGCAAAACATAACTGTTCAACAAACTCAACCTTTGAACTAGAATGTAAGGTAATTCATCAGCGCTTATTGGACTGAGGTTATAACGAATCTGTTATATACTAAGGACTAGAAAGAGTTTTGATGATGGACAGAGAGGAATTACTGTCAGATAAGCCTAAAACTAAGAGAGAGCATAAAAATAAAAATAAGAGCAAACCTCATCAACCTTACAACTCTAGAAATAGAAAAATGGGTAAACCCAATACATTTGTAACCACGTTTTCCCAAGAATATAATCAAATAGTCAGAATAATAAAAAAGAATCTGCCAATATTACATACAGATAAAGATTTAAATGGGATTCTGCAAGCAGGTTGCCTTTTTTCTAGCCGACGTGCACCCACACTGGGGACTGCACTATCACCTAGTCTATTTTCATCTAAACAATGCCAACCTACCTGGCTATCTTATCCTGGTAGTTACCCTGGTAGTACTGTAACTTGTGTGATCTGGGTAAAACATTTGTTGCCACAGCTACAGATGAAGAGTTTACTATACAGCAATACATCAACTGTGGCACAAACTATGTAATTTACCTGATCACCTGTATTTCATGCAGTCTTCAATATGTAGGCTGTAGCACACATCATTTGAGAGCCCGTATAGGGGAACACTACTGTGACACAAATAACCCAAATGCTAGAAATATTTCAAATGCAACACGTCACTTTAGGTAATATCACCAGGGCGATCTCTCCTCTTACAGCTTTAGAGGAATAAAACGGTTGTCTCACTCGCCCAGAGGAGGTGATAGGGAGAGAAGGCTACTGGGGAGAAATTTTTTTTTTTAGATTAAAAACTAGATCGCCTCGGGGGTTAAACCTGAGGTGGGATCTGAATTTGCACTTACATTAAGCATGCCTCTCCCCAGAGCCTCCCCTCTCTCTTTTTTCCTCCTCTGGTGTCTTTTTTCACATACCTGGATTATTATTTTTATTTTTTACTTTTTGTATTTAATGTTTTTTGTATCTCATGGTGTGTTTTAATCACATATATGTGCATGAGTGCATGCACGAGTGTGTGCACACATGTACTTATATCACTATAAGGTGTGTGAGAAATAGTGGCATACATATGGATCACCCAATATGCAGTATAGCTGATTCCCCTTTTTTGGATAATTGCCTGTAGTCAATTAAGACAATTAATGGTTGGAGCAAGTGATCCTTAGAGCTACTATTTATTTCAAAGTTTCATGCCTGTAATGTGGTTATGACTAAGGCCTTATAGGCTGAAACGCGTCAACTGTTCTCATTTGAATTTGGTCACTGAGGCTTGTCAATAAATATTACACTTTTTAAGAGCAATCACCAGAGTGTGGATCATCTTTTCCTTATTCAAGCATATAGTCCCAGGCCACTCTATTGAACGCCTTCTCCGCATCTAGGGATAGAAAACAAATGCATTGGTGGGTGGATGTTAACCATCTATGTAGATTAATAGCCTTAGTGATATTGTCTTTCGCTTCCCTACCAGGTATGAAACCCACCTGATCCTTTCAAATTAATTTGGGTAAAAGGGGTAAAAGACGATTAGCTAAAATTTTGGCATAAAGTTTAAGGTCCACATTTAGTAAAGAGATTGGTCAAAAATGAGTTACCAAGGAGGAATCTTTGTTGGATTTTGGAATAACCGTCATATGAGCTGTAAGGAAATCTCGGGGTGGAGGGTTATCTGGTGATAATGAGTTAAAATCCATTAGAAAATGTAGGCAAAGTATTTCCTGAAAGGATTTATAATAGCGAGATGTTAAGCCATCAGGCCCAGGAGTTTTACCAGGTTTCAATTGTTTTAGAGCAATATCAACCTCTTCAGGAGATATAGGATGAGCCAGTTCACTTGCTTCCTGATCAGAAAGTCATTTAGGGGTGTGTTTTGATAAGAATTCATTGATCAGTTGAATGTGGGCCCTTTTCCCAGAATTGAGTATTGGAAGGTGCTAAATTATAAAGATGAGTGTAATAGGCCACAAATCTGTTAGCAATATCATCATTAGTAACCAATTTGTGTCCTGTTGAGTCGTTTATAGAATGGATAATTGTAAGTGCTTTCTTTGAATGAAGAGCATTGGCTAATAATTTCCCTACTTTATTCCCATACTCATAAAAAAGTTTTTGAGATAAAACATAATTCCCTTTAGATTTTTTGTCTATTTCTTCTAGTATTTCTTTCCTAGCTTGAACAAGTTCATGTAAGGATGATATTGCTTGTGTAGATTTATGTACCCTTTCCAAAGTTTGGATACGAGTTGTCAGTTTAGTAATGTAGGACTGTCTTTCTCTTTTACGTTTTATGGAGATAGCGACTAAGTATCCTCTAATTGTTCATTTGTGCGCTTCCCAGCACGTCATTGGTGATATGTCTGGTGAAGCATTTTCAATGAAGTATTAGATTAATCGCTTGTTAATTTCAGGTACTATATGGTTATCTGTAAGAAGGAAAGGATCTAAGCGCCATATTGAGGAGTGTGGTGTGACATCAGGAAATGTAAGGGAAATAGAGATAGGATGATGATCCGACAAAAACATGGAATCTGTGGTAGCAGGATTGAGAAAAATCAGGTCTCTTTGTGAAATAAAAATGTAATCAAGTCTGGAATAACATTTATGTGGGGCAGAATAGAATGTATAATCTTTTATTGTGGGGTAAAGTGTACGCCATGTATCATGTAGTGATAAGTTCTGAAGTTGAATTTTAATAGAGCGTAATGCTTTGTATTGTATAGAAGAGATACCCGTAGAAGTATCTTGAAGGGGATTAAGGGGAACCTTGAAATCACCACTTAAAATCAGGATACCTTCTTGAAAATTGGAGAGTATTCGTAATGTCGATCTAAAGAACTGATCTTGTTTAGAGTTAGGTACATATGTATTTACAAAAGTTATTGGTTTTCCATGAAGGGAACCTTTCAATAAGAGGTAACGACCATTCAGATCCATACACGTGTCTGAAATTTGAAATGGGCATTGTTTCAAAAATAAGATTGATACTTCTTTAGATTTCGAGGTTGGGTTGGTGGCATGCATGGAGGTCTAGTATCGTGTATTAGAATGTTTTGGGATGGAATCTGTTTTGAAGTGCGTTTCTTGTAAAAAGATTATATCTGCCCCATTTTTATGCATTGAGGAAAGTAGTTGTGAACGTTTTTCGGGGATGTTAAGACCTCTGATATTTAAAATGATTTTTATAGTGGGTAAGATTGTCTTAGGACATGATAGGTCCATTTTGTGTAGTAATAAGTCAAAAACCAGGTAATTAGTGTGTTAGAGTATTCAGGAGTCGATGGAGGGGAAGGATAGAGAATAGGAAAAAAAGATAGCTATATAAGGTAGAAGGAGGTTTAATGAAAATAAAACAAAAGAATACGGGGTGAGACAAAAGGGACAGGGAGTCAATAAATGCACAGTTTATGGAATGGGAATAAAGGGTTACACAATAAGTGTATAACAATGTAAGTGAAAAACCGGTGATTAACAAGAACCTGCCTGCCAATCCATTAACTGTAGACACTAAGTCTACTATGAGCCGAATAATGTCAGTGGTATGGATAGTGATTTCTAGAAATTGAATATTTGAATAATATCTGGTACCTCAGAAAAGAGTACTATACCAATTATTAAGTAGTTTGATATAAGATTCGTAAGATGTCCAGTAAATTTAATATTTAATAGAGTATAATAATCCTTATCCAGAATATAAAAAAAAAAAAATCTAGAAAAAGGGGAATAGATTGATTACAACCATATTGAAATAAAAGAAACAAATGGAGAACCATAAAGATTCATGAGAAAAAAATAACTCATAGTTTAGTATGGGATAAACCGTATAATATCACATCTCCAGGTAAGCAAATATAATAACTGAAAAAGATATTTACTGAGAAGTGAAGAATGGGAAGAGTAATAAACAGCAAAAAATTACAATATCTGGATAAGGTGTGATATAATAATATGAATAACAGGTATTAATCTAAATGAATTAAATAGATCAACTGTAAACTTGTTTGATTACATGATTTTGGAAGATGATCCACAGGAGTAAACCTCTCAATGTATAAGTGAGTTTTTATTATAATAAATAAAGGAAGACTCTTTTGTCATCATGAAAAGAAGGAATACGAGCATTGGGCATGAGCACTGCATGTCGGGTGTAGAACAAATCTGTTATCCAGATGATAAATGTGTTACTTGTTTGTGTAAATTTACAAATAAACAGTCAATGTAGATAACATTTATATAATTGAATAATATGCAGAGCGTCAAAGCATCAATGGATCATTTCCCCAAATCTTCTCCAGCATATAGTAAAATATAAGCTACTAATTGATTAATATGCTAACATATAACCAAAAGATAGACAGGGCGTCAAGAACAAAGTATTATCAGAACCTTTTTTTTTTTCTCAAACAAAAAGGTTTTTATTTCAGCAAAAATTATTACATACAGTTCCGGAGCACATATGTCAGTATACAAAATGGCGGTACAATCAGACATGAAGACAATATTGCATCACTTCTCCCCCATACTTTTCCAGTAAAGCATATTAGAATGTTTAATCCCTCCCATTACTCCACCACCTGCGCACCTATATCTTCAGTAAAACACAATACAATCGCTTATTCTTATTTGTTTGCAACAGCACAATTAACAGACTCTCTAAAATAAACGGTCAATCACTAGGTCTACTGGCGCAAGTCCAGGGACCTCCAGCCACTGTGCCCAAAGTTTCTCAAATTTTTTTGATGTTCCCTTGTGTTGAAAGATAATTTTTTCCAAGCGGATAGTGTTCCCCATTTGTATGATCCACTCCTGCTTTGCAGGAGGGTCTTCAGATTTCCAATGTCTAAGAATTAGCATACGTGCCTGAAACAAAGTTCTGTTGATGGCTTGCTTAAGGATGTCTCCTGTCAATAAGTCATCTATTATCCCTAACAGGCATGGTTTGGGGTCTAATGGTATCTGTACCTGGAAGACCATATTAATTGTATCCAGTACAGTTTTCCAATATAAATGGAGTTTGGGGCATCTCCAGAGGAGATGAATAAGATCTCCGTGGTCTCTGCGACATCTTGTACATGTGGGATCTGTACCAACCCCCATACGGACAATCAGAACCTTAACTGAATATAGAATAGATAGATATATATTAAATCATTTAAAAAAAACTATAGATAATACCGTAACGCTTCCAAAGCGCAGTGGATAAGTATGTTTAAATTATGTTAAATCTATTTAAATATGTGGTATAAATAAATGTAAATAGAAAACCAAATCATACAATTATGAAACCTTGAAAGTCTTCTAAGGTTAAATGTTTAAAGTAAGAATAAGGGACTAATATGTCCTTGAAACATAGAAAAAAAAAAGGGAAAATAAAGGTTAATTAAAGTGTTTTGAGCAATGCTATGAACATTCAACGACTATGGTGAGCTCTATGGGTTTGAGGTGCTCTCATGGGACTAGAACCTCTGTGGGCAGTTGAAGTGGAATGATCAGGATTAGGGATGAGCCGAACACCCCCCGGTTCGGTTCGCACCAGAACCTGCGAACGGACCGAAAGTTCGCACGAACGTTAGAACCCCATTGACGTCTATGGGACTCGAACGTTCGAAATCAAAAGTGCTCATTTTAAAGGCTAATTTGCATGGTATTGTCCTAAAAAGGGTTTGGGGACCCGGGTCCTACCCCAAGGGACATGTATCAATGCAAAAAAAACTTTTAAAAACGGCCGTTTTTTCGGGAGCAGTGATTTTAATGATGCTTAAAGTAAAAAAAAAAAAAAAAGTGAAATATTCCTTTAAATATCGTACCTGAGGGGTGTCTATAGTATGCCTGTAAAGTGACGCGTGTTTCCCGTGTTTAGAACAGTCCCTGCACCAAATGTCATTTTTAAAGGAAAAAATCTAATTTAAAACTGCTTGCGGGTTTAATGTAATGTCGGGTCCTGGCAATATGGATGAAAATCAGTGAGACAAACGGCATGGGTACCCCCCAGTCCATTACCAGGCCCTTTGGGTCTTGTATGGATATTAAGGGGAACCCCGCACCCAAATTAAAATAAGGAAAGGTGTGGGGCCACCAGGCCCTATATACTCTGAACAGCAGTATACAGGCTGTAGGTTTGTTGTTAAGTAGAATCTCTTTGTAATTTTGAACGGGTACATTTTTAACGTGTTTAGCTCCAGCCAAAAAATCTTTTTTAAGCTTTTTGGAAAACATAGGGAAGGGTTATCACCCCTGTGACATTTGTTTTGCTGTCTTTCCTCCTCTTCAGAAGATTTCACCTCACTTTTTGTCCCAATGGATTGGAAAGCATCAGTGGAAAGGAGAAATGTTTTTCCCATATTAACTCTTACAGGAGAGAATTTCCCTTCCTAGGGGTAGATTTATTCTCACTTCCTGTTGTCTCCTTCCGTTTGCAAGTAGGAGTCGTTTGTAAGTTAGTTGTTTGAAAGTAGGGTCCTGCCCTATATACTCAGCAGAAATTTGGGCCTTAGGTGTTGCTGTGGCCACAACACTGTAAACCCTCACAGGGCTCTGCTGTGAAATATTAGATCAAGAATTGTAATTACATGCCCCTGTTGAACAGGAGCTGAAAAATTAGGCCTTAGGCACTGGTGCTGGTGCCACAACACTGCAACCCCTCACAGACACTCTAGTTGGAATGCAGGAACGAGCCCTGCTGCAAAGTATTGCATCAAAAATTGTAATTACACGCCCCTGTTAAACAAGGGCTGAAAAATTGGGCCTTAGGCACTGGTGCTGGTGCCACAACACTGCAACCCCTCACAGACACTCTAGTTGGAATGCAGGAACGAGCCCTGATGCAAAGTATTACATCAAAAATCGTAATTACACGCCCCTGTTAAACAGGGGCTGAAAAATTGTGCCTTAGGCACTGGTGGTGGCACCCAGAACCAAAAATGTTCTTACAAGCTATCAGCGTGATGATTGAGGAGGAAGAGGATAATTACTCAGGGATAGTCACTCAGCATCAGCATAGGCAGTCTTTGAACGGATCTGAGATTTCAAAAAAAATTATTCGGTTACATCAGCATCAGGTGCTTGGTAGCTGGTGGTGATCCAAGACTCATTCATTTTTATGAAGGTCAGTCGATCGACCGAGTCAGTGGACAGACGCACCCTGTGATCGGTTACCACGCCTCCAGCAGCACTGAATGTGCGTTCCGAAAGGACGCTGGATGCAGGACAGGCCAGTAGCTCAATTGCATACTGTGCAAGCTCTGGCCAGTGATCCATCCTCAAGACCCAGTAACCCAGAGGATTTTCGGTGGGAAAGGTGTCCATGTCTGATCTTGCCCCTAGGTATTCCTGCACCATGTAAAACAGACGCTGGCGATGGTTGCTGGAACCGATCATACCTTGGGGCTGCGGACCAAAAAATTGTCTGAACGCATCGGTCAGACGGCCACCTTCTCCACCGCTCCTTCTTTGACTGACCGAAGCCTCAGCAACACGTTGTCCAGAAACAGGAGTTTGTAACCTCCCAGTCTCTGGGAACGCGTTGCACAGACCTTTCTGCAAGGCCTCCCGAAGATGTTTCATCCTCTGCTCCCTCTGCGATGGCAAGATAAGGTCCGCAACCTTACCCTTGTAACGTGGATCAAGGAGGGTTGCCAGCCAGTATTGGTCCTTCTCCTTGATACCACGAATACGAGGATCCTTACGCAGGCTTTGCAGGATCAGGGAGGCCATGCAGCAGAGTTTGCTGAGGCATTCGGTCCGGAGTCCTCTGGGTCACTAAGGACGACATGGTCCGCAGCCACCTCCTCCCAGCCACGTACAAGTCCATGTGTTTCTTGGGACTGATCCCTTAAAGACTGCTGCTGATGCTGAGTGCCAGGCTCCACCTTCATACTGACACAATCTTCCTCCTCCTCCTCCTCCTCTTCCTCCTCGTCCTCTTCCTGTGTGATCGGCGGGCACGCAGGAACACTGTCTGGATAAAAGGGGCCTTGAGAGCTAAGGAAGTCCTCCTCTTCCTGCCTCTGTTCTGCCTCAAGTGCCCTGTCCATTATTCCACGCAGCGTGTGCTCCAACAGGTGGACAAGGGGGATAGTGTCACTGATGCATGCACTGTCACTGCTCACCATCCTCGTGGCCTCCTCAAATGGTGACAGGACAGTGCATGCATCCCTGATCATGGCCCACTGGCGTGGGGAAAAAAAAAACAAGCTCCCCTGACCCTGTCCTGGTGCCATAGTCGCACAGGTACTCATTGATGGCCCTCTGCTGCGTGTGCAGCCACTGCAGCATGGCCAATGTTGAGTTCCACCTGGTGGGCATGTCACAGATTAGGCGGTTCTTGGGCAGGTTAAACTCCTTTTGGAGGTCCGTCAGCCGAGCACTGGCATTATATGACCGGCAGAAATGCACACAGACTTTCCTGGCCTGCCTCAGGACATCCTGTAAGCCCGGGTACCTGCCCAAGAACCGCTGCACCACCAAGTTAAGGACGTGAGCCGAACAGGGCACATGGGTCATTTGTCCCTGTCGGAGGGCAGAGAGGAGGTTGGTGCCATTGTTGCAAACCACCATTCCTGCCTTAAGTTGGCGTGGCGTCAACCACCTCTGAACCTGCCCCTGCAGAGCTGACAGAACCTCTGCCCCAGTGTGGCTCCTGTCCCCCAAGCACACCAGCTCAAGCACCGCATGGCATCTTTTGGCCTGCGTACTTGCGTATCCCCTTGAACGACTACGGAGCACCGCTGGTTCCGAGGAAGAGGCCATGGAGGAAGAAGAAGAGGAGGGGGTGGAGGAGAGAGGTGTGTCACAATCATTAGCATTTTGGAGGCGTGGTGGCGGAACAACCTCCAACACTACTGCACCTTGTCCTGCATCCTTCCCAGCTGCCAGCAGAGTCACCCAATGCGCCGTGAAACTTAGGTAACGTCCCTGTCCATGCCTGCTGGACCATGAGTCAGCGGTAATATGCACCTTACCGCTGACCGCCCTGTCCAGCGAGGCATGGACATTGCCTTCCACATGCTGGTAGAGAGCCGGAATCGCCTTCCGTGAGAAAAAGTGGCGTTTGGGTACCTGCCACTGAGGAACCGCACATTCCACAAACTCACGGAAGGGGGCAGAGTCTACCAACTGAAAAGGCAGCAGTTGAAGTGCTAGCAATTTTGCCAAGCTAGCATTCAACCGTTGGGCATGTGGATGGCTGGGAGCAAACTTCTTTCGGCGGTGCAGCAGCTGGGGCAGGGAAATTTGCCTGGTACAATCTGACATTGGTGTACCAAAATCAGATTGCCCACAAGTACGTGGCTGTGACACACCTAATTCTACACCTTCATTCCTCTCAGTGCAGGTCTCAGAGAGGACTGAAGGTCTAGTGGGGTTGGAAATCTCAGCTGATGAGGAGCAAGCAGAGGTCCTCTTTGTTCTTTGGTGTGGGTCTTTTAGATATGCTTGCCAACGAACTGCATGGCAGGTCAACATATGTCTGGTCAAGCATGTGGTACCCAAGCGGGAGATGTTTTGGCCACGCGAGATACGCTTGAGACATATGTTGCAAATAGCAGCGGTGCGATCTGATGCACTCGTCTCAAAAAAGGCCCACACCAAAGAACTTTTTCAATAACGCGCAGAGACTGCAGCGCCCTGCACATGTGGAGCTTTGGGGTGTGATGCAGTCAATGTGCTGCCCTTAGGCTGGCCCCTGGAGGGCATCCTGCCTCGTTGGTGATGTGCCGCCTCCTCCTCCTCCTCCTCCTCCTCTCTCCTATCAGGCACCCACGTTGAGTCAGTGACCTCATCATCCCCTCCCTCCTCATCACTGGAGCAAACCTGGCAGTATGCTGCAGCAGGGGGAGCATGACTGCCAGATTGCTGTCCTTCTTGGGCACCCCCTCTGTCCGTGCTCGTGTTACTGCCTTCATCGAGCTCAGTATCATCATCAGAGCCTTCCAAACGCTGGGCATCCTCCTGGAGCATGTACCCAACACTGTGGTCAAACAGTTCGAGGGACTCCTCAGGAGGACATGGTGGGGCTAGGGAATTAGTCACTGATGACATTGAGCCGAGGGAAGAGGCCGCTGCTTTGCCAGACAAAGTACCCTGGGCATGGGTGAGAGAGGATGAGGAGGATGAGGACGGCTTGGTCATCCACTCGACCAAGTCTTCCGCATGTTGCGGCTCAACATGGCCAGCTGCCGAAAAAAAGGCCAAGCGTGTCCCATGGCCACGTGCTGATGAGGATGCACTGTCTCCACGACCAGCACTAGACACAGAGCCTGCTTGCCCTCTCTTATTGGCTTGTGACTGTCTGCCTCTCCTTCTTGGCCTTCCAGACATACTAATGGCCTGTAGCTGCACTAAGCTGGGATATATATATATATATATATATATATATATATATATATATATATATATATGTACTGATACTGCAGCTAGCAAAATCAACTGCCTGCCTGTAGTATGAGAACACCACCAACCTTCTACAGGTAGCTTTAGCTGAACACTGTGAGGTGGACGCACCCCACTAACTTGTAGGTTTAGCAGAACACTGTGAGCAGGACGCACTGCACTAACTGTAAATAGTCTAGCTGCCTGACTGTGGTACTAATAGGATCAAAAGAACACCAGCAATTTTCTTCAGGTAGCTGTATTTACTGTAACAAGACAAGCCTGCCTGTCACTAAGAAGATAACAGAAACGGATCTAGCTGAACACTGTGAGCAGGACGCACCCCACTAGCTTGTAGGTTTAGCTGAACACTGTGAGGTGGACGCACCCCACTAACTTGTAGGTTTAGCTGAACACTGTGAGCAGGACGCACCCCACTAACTTGTAGGTTTAGCAGAACACTGTGAGCAGGACGCACTGCACTAACTGTAAATAGTCTAGCTGTCTGAGTGTGGTACTAATAGGATCAAAAGAACATCAGTAATTTTCTTTAAAATACTGTAACAAGACAAGCCTGCCTGTCAGTAAGAAGATAACAGGAACGGATCTAGCTGAACACTGTGAGCAGGACGCACCCCACTAGCTTATAGGTTTAGCTGAACACTGTGAGGTGGATGCACCCCACTAACTTGTAGGTTTAGCTGAACACTGTGAGCAGGACGCACCCCACTAACTTGTAGGTTTAGCAGAACACTGTGAGCAGGACGCACTGCACTAACTGTAAATAGTCTAGCTGCCTGACTGTGGTACTAATAGGATCAAAAGAACACCAGCAATTTTCTTTAAAATACTGTAACAAGACAAGCCTGCCTGTCAGTAAGAAGATAACAGGAACGGATCTAGCTGAACACTGTGAGCAGGACGCACCCCACTAGCTTGTAGGTTTAGCTGAACACTGTGAGGTGGACGCACCCCACTAACTTGTAGGTTTAGCTGAACACTGTGAGCAGGACGCACCCCACTAACTTGTAGGTTTAGCAGAACACTGTGAGCAGGACGCACTGCACTAACTGTAAATAGTCTAGCTGCCTGACTGTGGTACTAATAGGATCAAAAGAACACCAGCAATTTTCTTCAGGTAGCTGTATTTACTGTAACAAGACAAGCCTGCCTGTCAATAAGAAGATAACAGGAACGGATCTAGCTGAACACTGTGAGCAGGACGCACCCCACTAGCTTGTAGGTTTAGCTGAACACTGTGAGGTGGACGCACCCCACTAACTTGTAGGTTTAACTGAACACTGTGAGCAGGACGCACCCCACTTACTTGTAGGTTTAGCAGAACACTGTGGGCAGGACGCACTGCACTAACTGTAAATAGTCTAGCTGCCTGACTGTGGTACTAATAGGATCAAAAGAACACCAGTAATTTTCTTTAAAATACTGTAACAAGACAAGCCTGCCTGTCAGTAAGAAGTTAACAGGAACGGATCTAGCTGAACACTGTGAGCAGGACGCACTGCACTAAATGTAAATAGTCTAGCTGCCTGACTGTGGTACTAATAGGATCAAAAGAACACCAGTAATTTTCTTCAAAATACTGTAACAAGACAAGCCTGCCTGTCAGTAGGAATATAACAGGAACGGATCTAGCTGAACACTGTGAGCAGGACGCACTGCACTAAATGTAAATAGTCTAGAAGATAACAGGAACGGATCTAGCTAAACTGAATACAGTGTATATATATATATATATGCAACACCTGGGATGCATATATATACACAATACACTTTAAGTGCAGCTAACTGACTGACTGTCCTGCCTAATCTAGCTAACTCAAATGAAATGACACTGTCTCTCTCTCTCTCTAAGCACACCGGAACACACTGCACAGGGCCACCGTGCAGGCGGCCTTATATAGTGTGGGGCGTGTACTAAATCCCCTGAGCCATAATTGGCCAAAGCCTCCTTGGCTTTGGCCAATTATGGCTCTCTGTTAAGGCGGCGCTGTGATTGGCCAAGCATGTGGGTCATAGTGCATGCTTGGCCAATCATCAGCAAGCAATGCACTGCGATGCCGCAGTGAATTATGGGCCGTGATGCGCCACACGAATTTGGCGCGAACGGCCCATATCGTTCGCAATTCGGCGAACGATCGAACAGCCGATGTTCGAGTCGAACATGGGTTCGACTCGAACACGAAGCTCATCCCTAATCAGGATGTGTTTCTGATGGTGATCTTTGTCTTCTGTAGGGATGAGCTTCGAGTTCGAGTCGAACTCATGTTCGACTCGAACATTAGCTGTTCGCAAGTTCGCCGAACACCGAACAATTTGGGGTGTTCGCGGCAAATTCGAATGCCGCGGAACACCCTTTAAAAGTCTATGGGAGAAATCAAAAGTGCTAATTTTAAAGGCTTATATGCAAGTTATTGTCATAAAAAGTGTTTGGGGACCCGGGTCCTGCCCCAAGGGACATGTATCAATGCAAAAAAAAGTTTTAAAAACGGACGTTTTTTCAGGAGCAGTGATTTTAATAATGCTTAAAGTCAAACAATAAAAGTGTAATATCCCTTTAAATTTCGTACCTGGGGGGTGTCTATAGTATGCCTGTAAAGGGGCGCATGTTTCCCGTGTTTAGAACAGTCTGACAGCAAAATGACATTTGGAAGGAAAAAACACATTTAAAACTACCAGCGGCTATTGCATTGCCGACAATACACATAGAAGTTCATTGATAAAAACGGCATGGGAATTCCCCCCAGGGAAACCCCGAACCAAAATTAAAAAAAAAAAAAATGACGTGGGGGGGTCCCCCTAAATTCCATACCAGGCCCTTCAGGTCTGGTATGGATATTAAGGGGAACCCCGGCCAAAATAAAAAAAAAAAAAAATGATGTGGGGTTCCCCCTAAATTCCATACCAGACCCTTCAGGTCTGGTATGGATTTTAAGGGGAACCCCGCGCCAAAAAAAAAAAAAAAAATGACGTGGGGTTCCCCCAAAAATCCATACCAGACCCTTATCCGAGCACGCAACCTGGCAGGCCGCAGGAAAAGAGGGGGGGACGAGAGTGCGGCCCCCCCCCCTCCTGAACCGTACCAGGCCACATGCCCTCAACATTGGGAGGGTGCTTTGGGGTAGCCCCCCAAAACACCTTGTCCCCATGTTGATGAGGACAAGGGCCTCATCCCCACAACCCTGGCCGGTGGTTGTGGGGGTCTGCGGGCGGGGGGCTTATCGGAATCTGGAAGCCCCCTTTAACAAGGGGACCCCCAGATCCCGGCCCCCCCCCTGTGTGAAATGGTAAGGGGGTACTTACCCCTACCATTTCACTAAAAAACTGTCAAAATAGTTAAAAATGACAAGAGACAGTTTTTGACAATTCCTTTATTTAAATGCTTCTTCTATCTTCCTTCATCTTCTTCTGGTTCTTCTGGCTCTTCTGGTTATTCCTCCGGCGTTCTCGTCCAGCATCTTCTCCGCGGCGTCTTCTATCTTCTTCTCCTCGGGCCGCTCCGCACCCATGGCATGAGGGGAGGCTCCCGCTCTTCTCTTCATCTTCTTCTTCATCCTCTTCTCTTCTTCATCTTCTTCATCTTCATCTTCTCTTCTTTTCTTCTGCGGGCCGCTCCGCATCCATGCATGGAGGGAGGCTCCAGCTGTGTGACGGCGTCTCCTCGTCTGACGGTTCTTAAATAACGGGGGGCGGGGCCACCCGGTGACCCCGCCCCCCTCTGACGCACGGGACATGACGGGACTTCCCTGTGGCATTCCCCGTGATGTCACAGGGAAGTCCCGTCAAGTCACCGTGCATCAGAGGGGGGCGGGGTCACCGGGTGGCCCCGCCCCCGTTATTTAAGAACCGTCAGACGAGGAGACGCCGTCACACAGCGGGAGCCTCCCTCCATGCATGGATGCGGAGCGGCCCGCAGAAGAAAAGAAGAGAAGATGAAGATGAAGAAGATGAAGAAGAGAAGAGGATGAAGAAGAAGATGAAGAGCGGGAGCCTCCCCTCATGCCATGGGTGCGGAGCGGCCCGAGGAGAAGAAGATAGAAGACGCCGCGGAGAAGATGCTGGACGAGAACGCCGGAGGAAGAAACAGAAGAGTCAGAAGAACCAGAAGAAGAAGAAGATGAAGGAAGATAGAAGAAGCATTTAAATAAAGGAATTGTCAAAAACTGTCTCTTGTCATTTTTAACTATTTTGACAGTTTTTTAGTGAAATGGTAGGGGTAAGTACCCCCTTACCATTTCACACAGGGGGGGGGGCCGGGATCTGGGGGTCCTCTTGTTAAAGGGGGCTTCCAGATTCCGATAAGCCCCCCGCCCGCAGACCCCCACAACCACCGGCCACGGTTGTGGGGATGAGGCCCTTGTCCTCATCAACATGGGGACAAGGTGTTTTGGGGGGCTACCCCAAAGCACCCTCCCAATGTTGAGGGCATGTGGCCTGGTACGGTTCAGGAGGGGGGGGCCGCACTCTTGTCCCCCCC